>NC_090651.1:24441094-24686094 GCF_040937935.1 Hyperolius riggenbachi | reverse complement strand
ACAGGTAGGTGCCGATTCTCCTTGATATTATCTGTCTGTCTGTTGTGCCTACAGATCCCTTCTCCGTCACCTGAAACCTCTATACAAGTCCTGCCTTCCCTCCCCCCTTCCCATCCCACCTACTGCCCACCTTGCCAATGCCAGCCAGCCAGCCAGAAGCAGCTTCATGTCCTAATTACTGACATTTCACCTCTTGAAGCAATCTGTGCCGATCTAGCTGCTATGGAACTACAAACCCAATCTACCCTTGCCTCCAAGGGGTTGTAATCCCAAGAGAGATACATTTCACATGAGAAATAATTCCCTATTATCCTCTGAGCACACGGCCATTCATAAACATCTAAGGAGATCGGCAAATTGGACCATGCATCCTCTTGGTCATCATCTGTCATCTCGGAAGGTTTGTGTTGTAGGGTGATGGATCTGCTGCCTTGAAGATGGTCCACCACCTGAGCTTCCACGTTGCAGAACGGGCACTTTCTACCTTGCAGAACATCTGACATTATCATCACCTAAAGCTCATCTCCTTGTTGGTTAATGAAAATATTCACTATCTTTATCGACACCAGCTTCATCGCCCAAGTCCTCCAAAGAGTCCTTCAGACAAGGGAGGGAGGGGAAGCTGGAACAACTGGGGAAAATATTCTTCACCAAAATCAGTGGAAGGAGATGATATTTGTTATTTGTTCCCAATTGCTTGGAGGGCTTCATGTTGGGTACACAAGATGCGAATTCCCATCCGATAATGACAAGAATCGGATTATTTCCGTCATGTCCGATCTGCTCCCATTCGATAATGGGATTGATTTTTTGAAGTTATCACGGGAAAATCGATCCTGTTATCGATCTGCAGCACCTTGGACATGTAAACACAGTGCAACTTCCTGTCATATTACCTGATGATTGCACCGGAAATTTCGTTTTGTATACCCAGCATAGTGTCTGGTACACACCATGCAATTTCCTGTCAGATAGACCGGTCAAAACAATTATTTCCGACAGGTCAAGTCGGATTTCCGATAATTTTTCTGATGAATTTTCCAATCACTTCTATACAATATCGATCAGAAAAACAATCGGAAATCGGACCTGTCAGAAATAATCATTTCGACCCATCTATCTGACGGGAAATTGCATGGTGTGCAGCAGGCAATAGGGTGGTTATTTCGGATTGTGCGTGTTTTAATTTATCTTTTAAACTACCAACATTCAACGTTTGTCATTTTGATTTGCTACCGTAGTTTACAGTTATATTATGCAGGAAATACACCATGAGATTTTTCAGCAGATTTACTGTCCGATCGATTTCCATTCACTTCTATGAGAAATCGATCAGAAAAACGATCGAAGATAAGATCGAACATGTTGGAAATTATCTATCGAACCATCTATCTGCCAAAAAATCTCATGGTGTATTCCCGGCATTAGGCAACAATTGAAACTCTTTAAGTGAACTAGATTTTAAGAGCTAAGCCAAGATCAATTTTTTTTAAATAAAAACAAAAAAATAAATGTTGAATATCATTCTAAAATGGGAGGTCTCTTACTTTCACTTACCTCCCATCTTCTTTATGCTTCTCTCCTTCTGCACTGCTGCTCTCTCATTCCTCTCCCTTTCCACTCTTCTCTTTCTGTAGCAAAATCTGTAGAGGTCACAGGGGGCCTGATTTATGAACCTACAGTAAAATAGCGGTGCTCTGCTTGTGCATAGCAATTTTAAGTACACACTTGTGACAATCATCGACCAGTTATTGGGAAATGATCTCTCGTGTGACAATTTGCTGCTGTACAGATGCATAGCTAGTCTAACCGCTAGCAAAGCATTCTATTGTTATGGAGGGGGGTGGAGGGATGATGAATAGCGAGTGGCTTTGTGGGTGAGGGGTTGATGAGAACTATGTAATTAGTGGTTCTCTGGAGTCGGAGATCGTTAAAGATCGGTCATGCTGGATCCTTAATGGTGTAATGGTTAAGGGTTCTGCCTCTGACACAGGAGACCAGGGTTCGAATCTCGGCTCTGCCTGTTCAGTAAGCCAGCACCTATTCAGTAGGAGACCTTGGGCAAGTCTCCCTAACACTGCTACTGCCTATAGAGCGCGTCCTAGTGGCTGCAGTTCTGGCGCTTTGAGTCCGCCAGGAGAAAAGCGCGATATAAATGTTATTTGTCTTGTCTTAAACAATGTTAGCCAGGCGCTGTACACACACTAGATCAGTGTTTCTCAACATTTTATTGGTATGTACCCCTTTTAAAACCCTCTACTCACCAAGTACCCCCTAGCATGGTAAACATTATCACACGTACCCCTTGACAAATATATATTTAATCGTAGTACATTATAATTGGTTCTAAACCATTTCCAAGCATTTACTATTGCTTTTAATTAGCTAAAATACTAATTTGGTGCTGTTTAAATAAGATTTATCATTCTCTAAAACTCTAAATTTGTTATTTTTGGTTAAGTATATCAAGCCCGAGTACCCCCTAGAACCCTCAGAAGTACCCCCTGGGGTACGCGTACCACACGTTGAGAACCTATGCACTAGATGAGCGAATGATCGTCAGCTGCTTTTTGTCTAGTGTGTATATGTACCTTTACTATAGAGTCATGAATCCGGACCATTGGTGTCCAGCTGCCACTGAATACTAGTAGGCAGCTTCAGAATTTAATTGCCCTGCTGGCTAAACAGTTTTCAATAGATTTTGTGTTGATAGTATTTTTTGACGCAGATCTTTTCCAGAGAATAGTTGGAATATCAATTTGACCAATATCTCTCTTCTGTTGGCCATTGGTAATTGTTTTTGCACCTAGAATGTTGTAGCGTATGTTAAGTTTGCAAAGTTTTTGTTGAGACTTGTCAAAAATGTTCTGCAAAAAAAAAAATTAAAAGAAAGGCCTTTGCATGCCCATTCTTAGGTGGATTGGAAGATGAGAAGTAACACATCTATCCATCCTCAAATGCATAGTTACACATTTGGGAGCTGCCACTATGTTCTTCACCACATATCATTTGCTAAAAATGGCATCTGCAATGTACGTTGTTTTATCAGTTTGGACAGTGATGGAAATTGTTTATTTATGACAATAAGCCCTACCTTCAGAACACCTTCACTGACTGATATTTACCAAATAATTAATGCTGAAGATGCTCAAAGCAGTCAGATTGCTTCTAAGGAACGCACCACGCATGTCCGTCTTGGATGGTGCAGCAGATCACAACATGTCTCCGTTCACAATGAAGGCCATGTTGTCATTCTGTCAGTAACACCCAAATGATATCATCATGCGGTTTATCTAATGTAACTTACTGAATATATTGTGCAGTGCTCGGCTTATAAATATAGCCCACCTTACTATCTCATGTGGTAACCGAGCACCTGACCCAAGAACATCGCAGTGAAAATCATTTCACCCAACCATCTTCTGATGCAGAGCATCTCACCCAACATCTTATGATGTAGAGCATCTCACCCAACATCCTACGATGTAGAGCATCCCACCCAACATCCTACGATGTAGAGCATCTCACCCAACATCCTACGATGTAGAGCATCCCACCCAACATCCTACGATGTAGAGCATCTCACCCAACATCCTACGATGTAGAGCATCTCACCCAACATCTTATGATGTAGAGCATCTCACCCAACATCCTACGATGTAGAGCATCTCACCCAACATCCTACGATGTAGAGCATCTCACCCAACATCCTATGATGTAGAGCATCTCACCCAGCATCCTACGATGTAGTGCAAATCATTGTTTACGGTGGGAGAAAAATATAATAAGATAGTCTCAGGGTTCAGAACATCTCATCAAATCATCCCATGGTGGGGAGCATCTTGCCCAACCATCTCATAGTACCGAGTATATCACCTTCTCCCGTCTCATGATCTAAAGCATCTCACAAAACCATTTTGTGGTACAGACCATTGCTTTAGCTGGGAGAATAATTTGATGAGAACCCTAAGCATATGCACTGATCATCCTCCTAAACATTAAAACCACCTGCCCATTACTGTGTAGATCACCCTTGTGCCACCAACACAGCCCTGACCTATCAAGAGATGGGCTCCACAAGGGTGTCCTGTTTTATCCGGCACAAATAGCAGTAGATCCTTTTAATCCTATAAGTAGCAAGGTGGTGCCACCAAGCATCGGATTTGGGGTCTTTTGAGTGTGATTCTGTTAAGGGTGCCTGCTTTCCTCGGTGAAGTGTCTGTCCTTCTGCATTCTGTTGCCAATTTTAATTTTTTTACAAATATACCATAACTGCCTGGACACTATTTCAACTTATTTTTTTCATAAATTTAACTAGGGCTTATTTTTTGAGTAGGGCTTTTGTTTCGAGTACCCTCAAAAATCCGGAAAAATCATGTTAGGGCTTATTTTCGCAGTAGGTCCTATTTTGGGGGAAACAGGGCAGTTGGTCAATTTGTCCCTAATCTCCTTTTTATTTTGCATCTCTTTCATCCAGTGGTTGCTAGACAATGGTCAGGGAGATGCTTATTTTTATGACTTGCACTCACGTTTAATGTACACTGTATACAGCTTGGAATTGCATCATATATACGCTTCTTGTGAAATTACATTTTCCCAATTCCTAGCTGTATACAATTTGCATGGAATCCAGAATTATTTGCATCTCATTGACCATTTCTGCCATGCACTTAAAGCAGCAGGGCTTAGGAATGGGGTTAGGGGATGTGTGGGGGGTTCAGGAATGGGATTAGAGGATGTGTGTGGGGGTTCAGGAATTATGGGTACTCACTGATGCCTGCTATGAAGCTACGCTGAGTGGTGTAGCTCACCCATATCCATAGGAGATAATAATATTGTTCTAGTATCCCTGGGGACGAGGGCCCTATCAATTTTTTGCTACTGGACCTCAATATTTGTAGTTACATAGCTCTCTATGCTTCTGTAGCGGGAGGTCTCCAGCTCTTCTCCATGTTGTTTTGCACATTTGTGATTTTATGGAAATATTCAGCTAGGAGAACCGATAGCAGCACTGTACAAAGCTAACTACCACTTATGCTTGTGCTCAGCTTATAGTTCCCAGATAGTCCCAGAGAAGCAAGGGTATCGAGTAAGAAGGCATGATTTGACTGCCCCCAGCAGGGGTGTAACTAGAAATCACTTTGCCCCCCTGTGAAACTTTGTATGAGGCCCCCCTGACAGACTTTGGATGAGAAGAGAGGACCTCTGTTGCATAGATTGCGGAAGCCCACTGATCTCATTGCTGGAGGGGGCAGCATTAAAGGGGTGGGGGGGCGAGGTCAGAGGGGGAGTCGAGCCCCCCTCCCTGCTGCTGTGTGTGCCTGCTGCTCCCCCGTCCTGCGCTGAACCCCCTCCTGCCCCTAAAAACGGCCCTGGTGGGCCCCAGAGCCGTGGGTACCCCTGCGGCTGCATCCCTTGCAGGGGCTATTGTTCTATTGTTACGCCCCTAGCTCCCAGAGTGCTTGTGTGCTACTGACATCTTCACAATAGGTGACTCAAGTGTATCCTTCTATGTAGTATGGAGACCCAGCAGATTTCTATACAATGGGTGTCTACTTGGGAATGAGAAGAACCAATAATTATTACATCATCATCCTTTAAAGAGAGAAATGGATAGATTGTGCAACTTTCCTCTCATGTCTGTGAGCTCCTTTAATTATTTCACAAGTCAAACTCCCTTTGTAAAGCAGCTCAACTTGCAGAACATTGCTTAATCCAGTTTCAAAATATCTCAGCTTCTCAGCCAGTGACTATGAAGACAAAATGGCTGCAGAGCGGTCAACTCTTTACAATGAATCTCTCCTAAAGCAGATCAGATGACCGTACAGAACTTATATTCCATCTAGTTGAGCCTTTTTATGGTCTTCAGCAAGCAATCAGGAGTTTATCAAACATCTTCCCTGAAACATCAGGCTCATTGATGGCTTTGCAAGTCCAGACACTTCCTAGGACTACTGGTCATTATCAGCACAAGGTGAAGACAGCCAAATCTTCCTCCCAAACATTGCACAGCTGGAGATCTTTACAATCATTTGCCTATTGGCCATCTCCATCTCTTCTTCACGTGAATGCAGAACACAGCTTTCTAGTGATCAATCATATCAGTTCCCCTTCTATGAGGAAAAACCCTGCATGACGGTTGAACAGACCTATTTTGAAACCCTTTGGAGAGCCTTTCGAGGCACTTACTGATAGTTTGCATGCTTGATATCTTTGTGGCCTGATTGCGTGTATTATATCATTTACTTAGATCAATCACTTAGCTTGCTAAGTATGTTATGCTGGGAATACACGGTTTGTTTTGTAGCTGATTAGATGGTTCGATAGATAATTTCCGACATGTCCGATCTCACTTGTGATTGTTTTGCTGCTTGATTTCTGATAGAAGTGAATGGAAAAAGATAAGAAAAACGAGAGGAAAATAAGAACCGAGAGCTGAATCGAGAGCTGAAATCGAGCGGCAAAAACGATCTAGAGAAAAAACGCACGGCAGAAACGAACCGTGTATTCCCAGCATTAGGTGTTATTATGTCTAAAGTAGATTGTTATGATAGTTTAGGGTTAATTGCATGATTAGTATTTGTTGGAGTACCCATTACCATTTGTTTTTGGAAAAGTCAGTTGACGTGTATTCATTTGACTTAACTAATAGGAGTGCTGCAGCTTAAGCCTCTCCTCACCATTTTGTTGCAGGAAAATATGCTATATTCTTCAATCTTCATTAACAGAGCAATTCTCTTAACAAAATAATAGCTGTGAGTTATACTTTGACCCCATTTTCATATTTAATCATTATTCAATGTAATTTGATAGTTACGCAGTATATCACAGCAGCTTTCTGATTGTAGAGAACCAACACAAGAGCCATACATAAATGATTAACAATCTCTATGATTGGGTGATCATTGATGCTAAAGAGTATCTGGTTTAAGCTTCTACCCATTTAACATTTTTCATTGGAGGTTAATGAACTGTTGCCATCTCTGTAGGAACAGCCATAATGTCTGATGATACCAGTATTTTGGAGCATGACGTACCCATTTTCTGAATGAAGGCCATAGTTGTTGCAGGAGTCACGAAAATTGTGACTTACATTTTAACAATGTCCAAAGGGACACCAGACCTTGCAGCAAGGGCCTATTTCTTCCTCAATGACATGAAGAATACCACGTGTGGTCACCAGTTTTCAGAAAAAGAAGGCCTAGAGATTGGTTTTGTCAGGCAATATGGATGTTGCCACAAAGATGAGACTGGTGCATCAACCTCCAGTGGAAATATGTTGAATGGGCTGAAGTCTAACCTAGGAGCTTTGAGCATGAATGGGCAGGTAATACAGATGACCCTCAATCATTTCTGTACTAACCTCAAAGAACCACCTGTCTAAACATGACACACTAGAAGATTTTGCCTCACATCAAGTGCCTTAATATGATGGCTGTCTCCCAGTTTGGCTTTAGACATACAAGTATGAAGGGCTATTTTGAATTCTGGTGGTATCAGCTAAGATGTGTATACAGGGCCGGCCTTATTGTTTCACAGCGCCCTGAGCGAAATCTGATTTTTGTGCCCCCCCCCCCCTTTCATCTGCTTCATGCGTGCCCACACACTTACGCACACACACAGGCCCGTATGCAATTCAACTTCTCCTGAGTTAACTCCTAAGACAGTAGTTCCCAACCTTTCTGAAGTCATGACACATCATGGCAAATGCTCAGATCTCCGTGACGCATCACACGTGTATAATAGAAAAAAAATATTAATAACCACAAAATGGATGGAAAGAGTGCATTATCCTGAATAAACTTAAAAAATGAAGGCTAGAACCTTTCAGGAATATTAATAAAAACAATCAGTGGGACAGTTAGCCCCCCCAATTTGGAATGATAGCACAGCACTGACAATTAGCACCAAACGGTATTGCCCCAGCGCGCCCCCCCAAAAAAAACAAAACTCCAGACTCAGTATAGGTAGGTAGCCAGGTATAGGTGCCCCCAGTACAGGATCTCATGTGTAAGGTTCCCTCAATATAGGTAGCAAAGCATAGGTACCCCCAGTATAGAAAGTCAATTGTAGGTCTCCCCCCATAGGTAGCCAGGCTTAGGTGTCTCCAGTATAGGTAGCTAGGGGTTGGTGCCTTCAGTATAGGTAGCCAGGAGTAGATGCACTCCCTCAGTATAAGTAGCCAGCTATAGGTGCCCCAATATAGGAAGTCAGATGTAGGTGCTCTCAGTATAGTCAGCCAGCTATAGGTGCCCCCCTTGGAAGCCGGCGCCCTGAGCGACCGCTCCGGTCGCTCATATCAAAGGCCGGCTATGTGTGTATAATGGCATTGTACATGGAGATTATTAGCAGAATAGGTCTTCTACAGTTCATCTTTGTACCATTATTTTCCCATTTATGTATGCGGCCACTAAGATCATGTACAAAGCATGCCCTAAGTGTGCTAAAACAAGGGCAGGAATTCAATGGAAAATGGATGAGCTTGCAAATGGAAGTGATACACAATGAATCACTACGGATTTACTACAGATCTATCTTGTTTGACAATCTTGTTCTGCTTTTTAAGAAGTGCTGATTGCACATCTGTATATTGAGAAATCAACAGGTGAATTATACTTGGACTTTACAAAAACATTTGGTACTCTTTTCCATAACAGCCTCACGCAGTAGCCTGGGACTATCAGACTTGGAGAAAAATACTGATTGATAGTAAGTTAGGCAACCCTTTTAAATGCCAGGCAGTAGTGGCTAAAGTAAATAATATTTTGGAATGCACAAGAGAAATAAAAACAGGCTACAGGGCTTTGTACATTTCTCTTAGGGCCACATTTGGAATATAAACTATCATGTTGGACACCAGTTTACAAGTAGGCCAATATTATTTTAGAACAGTTACAACAACGTAAAGGTCAGAAAAACAAGGCATATACACCTTAGAAAGGAGATGACTTGGAGGCAGTCTATTTAATTGTAATGCTTCAATATCTGGTTATACCGCATGTCTAACATGTGACTTTTCGGCACCATTGCCTTGCAATGGCATCGCAACACAACATGCACATCAGTGCTGTGGAATATGTTGGTGGTTTATAAATCAATAATAATAATGCACAGTATAAAAGGACCCTAACAGAATAACTACTTATCGGATCAGTTTTAAGGCCAGTAACACACATTCAGTAATTGTCACCGAAACAAGTGTTATGACGGCGTAATTGGACAGCACTCTCGCCTTGCAGCACCACAACCCAGTTCCAAATCTGGGCCAGGGCACTATCTGCATGGAGTTCGTATCTGACCAATCCATGACAAGCTGCATAACTTTTCATAAAATTAACTCAAGACTGGCATCAATTCAAGTATTAGGGGAGAATAATCTATAATTATTATTTGCAACCTTCAGTGAATTTAGTTTATGGAGCTTGCCAATCTTCATTCCCTTTTATAAACAATGCCGGTTGCCTGGCTGTCATGCTGAGCCTTTGGCTATGGTTGTGTTTGAGTAACACACTTGCAACATGCATGCAGCCGGTGGTGTCACACCAGAGTCTCAGCATCTGATCTGCATGCTTATTCTGGGACAGGGACTTAAAGTAATAGAGGCGGAGCATCAGCACATTGTTTGTTACAGAATGAAGATGTCAGCGTCCGTATTCCTCTCACTTCTGGTTTCCTTTAATGTAGAAAAGGGCAGTTCCATTTTTTTTTATTATACTGCAGCCCTGCATATTCCACTTATTCTATTTATATTCTCAAGAACCAGAAATTGATTTTTAGTTTTTCTGCAGCACCACACTTGGTGATAAGTGGTATTGCAATTTATCATTTTTAACTGAGTGAATTCACACAATGCACAATGCATTGTGATATTATTATTATCATTTATTGTATTTATATAACGTAATGCATTACTGCGTGTGAACGTACTGCTCATACAATTGTTTGGCCATGTTCTGTGTTCTCTGTATGGCCACCTCTGTGTAGTAATAGATCACTTTATGCTATTGTATATTGGTATATTGGTGTATACCAGTGTCTGTATAATTGTGTATGTTTGTTTGTTTCTTACTTTGTACAGTGCCACAGAATATGTTGGCACTTTATAAATCCATAATAATAATAATAATAATAATAATAATAATAATGTAATTTCTACAATAATGTGTGTGAAAATGCACACATTACATAACAAGTTTTCATGCTATTGAAATAACGTGAGCATTTTAATTTTCACACTGTGTGTTGGGTTATGCATGAATTAGGAGCTGAACCCAGGAGTGTAGCAATAGCGGTTGCAGAGGTTGCAACCGCATTGGGGTCCTTGGACCAGAGGGGCCCCCAAAGGGCCCTTCCTCAACTACAGTATTATTTCTCTATTGGTCCTGTGCTCATAATAATTACTTCTATAGATACATTGAATAGTGATAATTATGAACAAACTGTTCCCCATCCCCTTCTTGCACCTCTGACACTGTGGTTGCCATTGGCAGGTTTTGGTGCGCCGTATCAATTATTTTGTATAGAGTGCTTGGGAGCCCCATTGTAAACCTTGCATCGGGGCCCAAAGCTCCTTAGCTACGCCATTAGCTGAACCTAAGAAAGTAGTAGGGAAATGGTCCCACTTTTATTTAGCTGGAACTCCCTTTAACAGCCACACGTAGCTTTTCTTCGTATGTGTCCAATTGCCTTTTGTATTGCTGTCTACTTCCTCTCTTATGGATTGCTGTCTTTACTGCCTCTCTTATGGATTGCTGTCTTTACTGCCTCTCTTATGGATTGCTGTCTTTACTGCCTCTCTTATGGATTGCTGTAGTTACTTCCTCTCTTATGGATTGCTGTAGTTACTTCCTCTCTTATGGATTGCTGTAGTTACTTCCTCTCTTATGGATTGCTGTAGTTACTTCCTCTCTTATGGATTGCTGTCTTTATTTCCTCTCTTATGGATTGCTGTTTACTTCCTCTCTTATGGATTGCTGTCTTTATTTCCTCTCTTATGGATTGCTGTTTACTTCCTCTCTTATGGATTGCTGTAGTTACTTCCTCTCTTATGGATTGCTGTCTTTACTTCCTCTCTTATGGATTGCTGTCTTTACTTCCTCTCTTATGGATTGCTGTAGTTACTTCCTCTCTTATGGATTGCTGTAGTTACTTCCTCTCTTATGGATTGCTGTCTTTACTTCCTCTCTTATGGATTGCTGTAGTTACTTCCTCTCTTATGGATTGCTGTAGTTACTTCCTCTCTTATGGATTGCTGTAGTTACTTCCTCTCTTATGGATTGCTGTCTTTACTGCCTCTCTTATGGATTGCTGTTTACTTCCTCTCTTATGGATTGCTGTCTTTATTTCCTCTCTTATGGATTGCTGTTTACTTCCTCTCTTATGGATTGCTGTAGTTACTTCCTCTCTTATGGATTGCTGTCTTTACTTCCTCTCTTATGGATTGCTGTCTTTACTTCCTCTCTTATGGATTGCTGTAGTTACTTCCTCTCTTATGGATTGCTGTAGTTACTTCCTCTCTTATGGATTGCTGTCTTTACTTCCTCTCTTATGGATTGCTGTAGTTACTTCCTCTCTGTTTTGCTTTTCATCCCTTTCCTGTTCTCTTTCCCTTTCCTCGTCATTTCTTTAGTGATCATTTTCTATAACTTCCTCAGAGTTTCCTTTCTAATTAGCCACAGGAAATGTCTCTTCCTGTTTAACACTTTGCCCCATGTGATTAGCTTCATTTATCCCAAATACATGATTATCTTTTATTTATTTATATCTGTATTTTATCTAGTGCCCAATAACAAAAAACAAAAACATCTTATTACCCTTTTACACAATGGCTTGTTATTAATGGATATTTATCATGACTAAAACAATGGAGGAATAATTCATATGAAAAGTGGTTTTCTTAATTCTCTTTTGATTACATCAATAAACCAGGCAGTAATCAAATATTTTATTAGAACTTTTTTACAGTATTTTATAAAATTACATGCCAGTGCTTTGCAAATATTTATTATATTATTATTTATTTATTGTTAACATTTATGATGATTATTGTTAATATTAAACATTGTTTAACCATCACACTGCTGTCATGTTTAACATTTCAACGTTTCTGGAATAGCGATATTTTTTTTTGTTTAACATATTTTATACTAAATTTATGCATGCCCTCTGCAAGTATTTTTTTTTCCTGCTACTAAACCAGCCTGATGGAACTAAAACTGGCACTCGTGTGCAATGCTTCATATATTCCTGATGAAAATATGTTGAAAACCAGCACTAAACCTCCTAAAAAAAACATATCTCGGTTGGCAATGCTTTTAAGGCATGCTGAAAAAAATAGAGTCCCTTGTTGAATTCTCAGAGCAGTAGAAACCATATTTTCATCCTCCCATTTTTGTGATATAGAAATTGTAAACACTTTATTACTTAAACCAGTTTCTCATGACACTTCTTTACAGTATTGTAAAGAAAATGCTATGTTCCAAGTAAATATGCCCTTAAGCTATTATAAAATATTACTTGGGCAAATGGAAACAAATAACACATTACCGGTTTACCATTACTAATAATTTCCGATGTGTTTTCAAATGGCTGTCCTAGTTTTATACTTTGTTGTGCAGTAAAATTAAGGCAGGTAACCTGTTATATGCTGTTGTCATATTGATAATTATCATGATGTTCTAATTTCTTTCTTTGTCTAGTATTACATTGTACATTTTTACACACGTTTAATAATTAATGATAGTAATAAAATAAACATACTTAGATAATACTTAATTTCCGTTTTTGGTTTTGTAAGGTATGCTCAAAAAAGGAAGGCTGTAACTAGGCATTGATATTAAAGTAGTAGACTTTAGTAGGATTTTTATTGAAATCCATGCATTATATTATAACTAATAGTAACAACTAATGATGACTAGAACTTTAGTAAAATGATAATAACATTATTATAGCAACAATCATTTAAATGTTGTTAAGGTATTTAAATCTAAGTTTGTTAAAAAAAAATTATATGTTTCAATAATGGTGCTGTTATGTTGGTACTAAAATTAATTTTAAAATATTGTAAGTTTTTCAATTAAAACATATGAAATATAACAAATGAAGCTTACATTTTACCGCTGCACTCCTGTCGTTTTATAGTGTGACCCTTTTTTTAACATTATGATTAATAATTCCCCCATAGTGTGTAGGCGATGGTTTTACCTTGTGATTGTTGTTACCTTGCCAATAAATTCAGGTGGGATTCACAATGAAACATTAATTTGTAATGTTTCATATTTTCATAAAGGAAGGGGGGGGGGGGATAATAATGGTAATAATATGAAGTATTCAATAGCTAGCTTCAGTAATCAATCTACTTTTTTAGATTTGATTGACATAAATGACCAGTCTTGCTTCTTAAAAGCTGAGAAATCAAAGTTTTTTTCCCCCCCAAATTTTTTTAATACGTGTCTTAATATTTTGCAGTGGCTATTATGGTGAACCGGATGGCTACAGAATGTTTAATAATAATACGCGAGTGAAAAGACGCTCAGGACCCTATGAAATTGAAGTTAGCGATGGTAAGTGCTAAGCCTTTAATACTATTTCATTTAAGAAGTTCGGCTTACAGTTTAACCGTTAGAAGTGTAAAGGGTTTGCTGTTTTTGTGGAGAATGTGTAAAATTCTGCTGATCCGGAAAATCAGTCTGACCTCTGCCCCTGCTTAAATGATTTGTTTAAGGAAAGTTAAAAATAGCTACACCATATATATTAACAATGAAATACATTTTTATATGATTAATAATAATAATACCTTTTTTTGTATAGCGCTTTTCTCCTGTCGGACTCAAAGCGCTTGCGAGGCAGCCACTAGAGCACACTCAGTAGGCAGTAGCAGTGTTAGGGAGTCTCGCACAAGAACTCCTTACTGAATTACTGGCTTACTGAACAGGAAGAGCCGAGATTTGAACCCAGGTCTCCTGTGTCAGAGGCAGAGCCCATCCATCCACTCATTAAGTTGACAGTCCCTACTGGTGGGCTAATGTAATATTATTTTAACAGTGTAGCTATGGGCGGTGCTACACTGGGGCACTGCCCCTACCTCTGGGAATTGCTATGCCCCCCTTACTGCCCCCCCCCCCCTGCTCAGCAACAAACAGTTAACTATTTACAGACTCCAGCAGAGTACAGAAAACAGTATAGGGTCTGTACAAAACTCTCCATCTCAGCCTGAATTATGTAGGCATTGAGTAAACCAAGGGTTTTTATTTATTTGACATAAATACTTTGCAATCCTTGCAAGATTCCCTGTAATTTATGTATCTGGATGACACTTATATTTTTTATTACATTGTCTTCAATAATAGCACCATCATTTCAACAATCCACTCTCTTCAAAAGCATCTGAATTCTATTTGTGATATTTACATTTGGTTCCTTCATTGCTGAACTGTTTAGCCTTCATTTTATCACCTGAGTTAGGCAAAAAAAAAATATCTCAAGCTTGCCATACATCCCAACCAGCCATCATGCCCCCTTTGTCTCCCCCCCCCCCCCTCCCCAAAAAAAAGGAAATACAATTTTTTTGAAGCTGGAGCCAACGTTAACAGAAGGCTAAGAGAAACACTGGACTGTACCATAGACCAGATCTGAAAAATGCTCCATGGTTCGGATACATCATTTTTGTAACTGAATAATCTAGGACTCATATTTTGAAGATATTTTTGTACTACTTGGTGGGAAGAGAATAGTTTAATAAGCAACTGGCCCTTGTATAGGGAATATAAACTGTTGCTTTTGTAGGACCCAAGAACCAGAGTGAGAATGAGCTTTCCTCATTGGCTTTTATACTGTGGATGCAACTCACTTTTGTGAGTATTACTGTACAGACTTATTCAGTCAAAGGGAACATACTACCCCATAGGGGGCTCCCGGTGTTTCTGTGTTTATTCCTGTCTTTTCTGGAAGGTCCTCAGATTCCCCAGAATCCACCCCCAAACATTTGCTTTATGCTGTTGCTCAAATCCTTGTGTCACTAATTTTAGAAGGTAATGCTTGCTTTAGACTTGAAGGTTAGATATTAAGGGCTTGAGCCCACTAACACAGTTGTGTCCACTTCTATCTGTAACTTGGATGTAAACAAAATATAGGTAAAAGGCTGCGCATCCCTGACCCAATACTGTACAATTGAATGGTTAATCGCTGTGGCGCACACCGCCCCCCCCTGGACTAAAATGTACGCCTGCATCCAAACAATGCAATACTGGTCTATGGAGAAATTTTAGCTTCCATCATAGTTTTGCATGCAAAAATATAGATATACTGGACATCTGCACCAACGTTGAGGTAAATCTCCAGAGCAGATGTCCTAACACTAAACTGACCTAAGTTAAAAGCAAATGTCTTTGCCCTGGCAGCAGCTACGCTAAAATGTGTAACTTACATTCAATACAGACAGCAGAAAACAAAGCAAGCGCTCACCAATATGGGCCGCATCTGAATGACTCATCACCTCATATGCACCGCTTAAATAGCTCAAATACACACTCAGCAATCAGACAGATGCAAAACATATGCAAAACTAAATACTTACCATGCAAAACAGGATAGCACAATGGGTGCTGCTAGCCTGGTAGTTACAGGACTGTGGAAACAAAATATAGGTAAAAGGCTGCGCATCCCTGACCCAATACTGTACAATTGAATGGTTAATCGCTGTGGCGCACACCGCCCCCCTGGACTAAAATGTACGCCCGCATCTGCCTTGGAGATTTACCTCAACGTTGGTGCAGATGTCCAGTATATCTATATTTTTGCATGCAAAATTATGATGGAAGCTAAAATTTCTCCATAGACCAGTATTGCATTGGTTGGATGCGGGCGTACATTTTAGTCCAGGGGGGGCGGTGTGCGCCACAGCGATTAACCATTCAATTGTACAGTATTGGGTCAGGGATGCGCAGCCTTTTACCTATATTTTGTTTCCACAGTCCTGTAACTACCAGGCTAGCAGCACCCATTGTGCTATCCTGTTTTGCATGGTAAGTATTTAGTTTGCATATGTTTTGCATCTGTCTGATTGCTGTGTGTGTATTTGAGCTATTTAAGCGGTGCATATGAGGTGATGAGTCATTCAGATGCGGCCCATATTGGTGAGCGCTTGCTTTGTTTTCTGCTGTCTGTAACTTGGATGTGTTGCTGAAAGCAGACACAACTGCATTAGTGAGCTCCGGTTTTAAAGAGACACTGTAACATCAAAAAGTTCCCCTTGGGGTACTCCCTCGGGAGGCGGAAGCCTCAGGGTCCCAATGAGGGTTCCCACGCCGTCCTCTGTCCCACGGGGGTCTCGCTGCAGCCCTTCAAAGCCGGCCGACAGACCCGACAGCCTGTTCAATATATACCTTTCCAGGCTCCAGCGGGGGCGCTGTTGTGGCTTTCGGCTCAGAAGTAGATTGAAAATACCCGATCTCAGTCGGGTCCGCTCTACTGCGCAGGCGCCAGAGACCTGCGCCTGCGCAGTAGAGCACACCCGATGGCGATCGGGTATTTCCGCCTACTTTGGAGCCGAGAGCCGACACAACGCCTGCGCAGGAGCCGGGAAGGTAAATATTTACATCGTCACTGTTCGGAGGGCTGCAGCGAGACCCCCGAGGGACGGAGGATGGCGTGGGAAGCCTCCTTAGGACCCTGAGGCTTCCCCCTCCCGAGGGAGTACCCCAAGGGGAACTTTTTGATGTTACAGGTTTTCTTTAATATGTGATCTGTTTCTCAACATAAAACATTTTGTTGTTTCTCTTGTTTTCAGGACCTCCCCATACTAAGGTTGTCCGGCGAATCTTCACAAACAGTCGCGAAAGATGGAGGCAGCAGAATGTAAATGGGGCTTTTGCTGAGCTCCGCAAGCTCATTCCCACTCACCCGCCAGATAAGAAACTCAGCAAGAATGAAATATTACGCCTGGCCATGAAATATATCAACTTCCTGGCCAAGCTTTTGGATGACCAAGAGGAGGAAGGCAACCAAAGGAGCAAAATGAGTAGAGAGGACCTGGTCCAACCAGATCTCCTGCAAGACATGCTGTCTCCAAACTCAAGTTGTGGAAGCTCCTTAGATGGTGCACCAAGCCCCGACAGTTTCACAGAAGATCATGACTCAATGGACTCCAAACACAGCAGGAGCCTTCACCAGGCTATGCTTCCCATAGAAAGTAACGGGCAACGATGACACCTTTTAACTGAAAACAATATCCTACTGACTGTCTATTGACTAGGACCTATGGGCTCGGGCCGTATTCTCGTCTCCCTATCCTATGTTTATTTACATATTTGAGATGGCAAGACAATATTTGTCCTTAAGGTACTCTGAAAAACCCTCAAACGCTCAACGCTCAAGTTGTATATGAAGAGAGAGTGTTTAAGACCGATCTATTTCCATTCTTTTTTCATTTTTGAGGGTTTGCCCACACAATCTAAATATGTAGCAGTTTCATATTGCTGAATATGCAACTTTGGATTAAAATCAAAACAAAAGACTATATTGTAACTTGAGATACACAGCTGGCTCAGAGACAAAATGAGTCACAAAAAGAGTTTTTAATTGAAAAAAAAAATCCTATTTTTAGTGTGAAAATGAGAAAAGCTTGTTTTTTATTGCTACCTTAGCTATGAAAGAAGCTAATCTTGTATTCACTTTGGGTGATTCCATAGAATATCCCTTGCAATCGGGGGATTTGGGACCCTAAAAGACAATGCAATGGAATTATTTTTATGTGGTACCTATTGGGTAGAAGGTACAATATATATATATATATGCGTTGGTTATTATTGTTCAATACACAACAGTATTTTTTATTATTTATGATCAGCGTAGTGTTAGGTGGCCTGACAACTGTTAGAATCACGAGGAACATTTTATCGCATTTAATAGGAGTCCCATTTGGTACCATGATTGGTGTTATTGTAAAGGCAACTTATTTAGGCCCATGGTGCATAGAGCGGTGAATACCTTACCGAGAGAAGCTACTTTAAAGGACGATTGATGTGAGAAGAATATGGAGGCTGCCATATTTATTTATTTTTTAACATCCCTAGCGGTAACCCTAAGTCAGGCTCGGGGTGGAAAAAAAGAAGCCAGGGCCCAAATGCAGTTAACTTTTTCACCTAAGTTTTCTCCCAGGAGATAATGTTTAATCTTTTATTTAAAATAACTTTCCAGTACTTTTCAACTAAAAAAGTACCAAAAAGTAAATGCTAAAGTACTATCAAAATTATTTTGTGTGTTTTCCTGCTTTCTGGTGGCTTAAAAGGCATTTTATTGACAAGTTTAAAAATACCACCTAGGAAAAAACTCAGGAGAAAAAGTTAATTGCATATGGGACCTGGAGCGGTAACCCCAAGCCTGACTCAGGTTAGCCACCGGGAAGCTTGTGCCGAGTATAGTGTGCCTCGCCACCCCCAGGATCCAGGTGCCAGAAGCCATTCTCCTTCCTGTCCTCCGAGGCTTTGGATCCCTCTCATTTGTCTTCATGATGAAAGACGATGATCTCACTACAGAGTTACAGCAACACACGGAGGACGGAGGGAAAACTGCAGCGCTGGATCCCAGGGAGGTAAGTAAGTGCTGGGCTGCTGCAGGCTCCCTAGCAGCATGATTTTCCACTCGTTTTAGGTTCTAAAAGCGTTTAAAAAATGGCACTGCCTTAAGACCCTAAAATACAGAAATAATCATACTGCCAGAGAGCTTAAACAATACCAGTTCCCTGGCAGCCCTGCTGATCTATTTGGCTGCAGTAGTGTCTGAATCACACCTGGAACAGGCATGCAGCTAATCTAGTCAGATCTGACAATATTGTCAGAAACACCTGATCTGCTGCATGCTTGTCCAAGGCGGTCTATGGCTAAAAATGTTAGAGGCAGAGGATCAGCATGGCAGCCAGACAACTGATATTGCTTAATGAGAAATGAATATGGCAGCTCCATATCTCTACTGCTTCAGTTGTCCTGTAATTTTTTTTTCTAATGTAGAATGCAAAAATCAACTCTGATTGGTTGCTTGCAAGGTGCAGTGGTGTGCTGTAACCCACAGCAGCCAATCAGAAACCATCATTGAACAGCATGGTGCACTTCATACTGTGCAGCTCACCGATCGGTGGTTACCTTCTCCAGCTAATGTGAAGCACTGCTATTTCCATATTAGGCTGAAAGGATATATGCCACATTGATTACCCCCAATAACCAATTAGAAGTCAAACTTTCTTAAAGCGGATCCGAGATGAAAAACTAACTATAACAAGTAACTTGTCTATATATCTTATCTAAAGTTTACACAGCAAATATAGCTGCAAACAGCTTTAACAGTTTATGATTATTTCTTCCTGTGATACAATGAGAGCGGCCATGTTCTGTTTGTCACATTACACACAGGTAAGCTGATAGCATCTCCAGCCCTCAGAAAATTCACTCCCCTCTTCTCCTCCCCTCTGCCTCTGAAACCTCTGGTTTGTAACCTCCTCCACTTCCAGCCCAGACTGAGCTCCCATAAGCCCTTGCTACAGTGCCGAAGCACTCTGGAGAAGCTGTGGGCGAGGCTTGTTTCATTTATAGCGAATTGGAGTATTAAAACAAAACAAAAAAAAGTATTTGGCTTGAGGAAAGCCCGATAAACTATATGAAAGGAACACAATTATGCAATGAGTAAAAGTTTATCTCGGATCCACTTTAAGGAAGCCATACATCTAGCGATGTATGGACAGATTCGACCAAGAGACAAATCTCTCTCTCTGATATCGAATCTGATAAGAGAGAGATCTGTCAGTTGCCCATACACCACAGGCCGATTCCCGATCAATTTCCTGCTGAAATCGTTCTGGAATTGGCCTTGTGCGCCACATCAACGCTGTGCCCCCCTAATGTAAATGTCACCCCTGTTCTAAAGTACACATTACCTGTCCGTGGCCTCCGCTTGTCCCCCGCTGGCTTCCGGATTCCTCCTCCGCGTACACGTGCGCTTCACGTGGTTTCCTAGTAAGGGTGGATGTGTCTGATGTCACACACGCGCCTTAACTAGGAAACCACGTAGGGGCGTGCAAGTATGATGAGGCAAATGTGCCTGGAGCAGTGGAGGGACAAGTGCCGTGGACAGGTAATGCCATTCCCACCATGCACCCGATCGAGCAAGTCGGCCTAACATCTTGCAGCATGCGCGATCGACAACGCGACCAATTTTGCATCCTGAAATTGGTGTCGTTGTTGGTCGGGCATGCACTTGGCAGCATCGATATCCATCCAATTCGATTATAATAATTTAATTGGATGGTCAGTCGGCCGCCAAGTCGCCTGATGTGTGGCCACCTTTAGTGTAATATCACCCAGGAGGCAATAGGATGTCACCCTTCCATGCTTCCAGTTCTCCATTGTAATCTCTTGCGTGGTATTATAATTCCCCTCCTACAGTTCCATGCAATAGGTTCTTGGTCTTCAGCCTAGCCTCACCGAAACCTGAACTGCCCAATTTCTGTGCCCGGAGTAACACTTCAAGAATATGGTCAGGTTTCTCATATTAATCAATCATATTTTTGTATTGAAAGATGAATGCCAGCCCCCTGATTGGATTCAGTGGGCAACTTGACTAGGCGTGATTGCACTCGCTCTTTTTTAGGTGGCCTAGAATGCAAGAAACTGGGAACAATAGCGTACAGAAAAAATACCTTAAAAAAATATGACCAGTGAAGTAAATTCAATGGCATGGTGCTTAACTTTTCAAAATTTTGCTATCCCATGTTTACCGAACTAATATATGAAATAGACTCATTATATGCAAATAGAGATATTTCAAGCCTTTATTTGTTCTAATTTTTATGATTATGGCTTACAGTTAGGCTCAAAGCGTCCGACTCTGATTAGCTCATTAATCCAAAATACCTGCAAAGGGTTCCTATTTCATATATTAGTTTTACCTTTTAAGTTGAATTACTGAAATAAATGGACTTTTGCACATTATTCTAACTAAAATACATTAAAAACAGTTTAAAAATGGGAGGTAGTGGTGGTGGACTTACCTCTTCAGTGAAGATTCGATTTCAGGCAAAGATTTTATTGTACACAAGTCTTTATTGGGGAGGAACGTTCACCACTAACTTCCTTTTTTAAACTGTTTTTAGTGTATTTAAATCTTTCTGGCACCTCTGTTTTGTTCCATTATTAGTATCTCCTACTTTTCCGACCTTCAGAGAGCAACTTCTTAACCCGAGTGGGATCAGATCTAAGCTCCCCACCTTCCAATACAGAGGTTGCCTTAGCGGTAACCCTCTCTTTCATTCAAGGACGGATCTAGGGGGGGGGGGGGGGGTCAGGCGGGTCTCTTGCCCCAGGCGCAGTTTGTTGAATTCTTAAAAAGGCGGCAAAATGAATGGCAGTTTAGGCGCCAAGACCTGACCTTTAGCGCAAAAACCTGACCTTGCCCCAGGCGCAACTTGGTCTAGATCCGTCCCTGACAATAGTTGGCCTTATTTAATTTGACCTAGCCCATTGTGGGCTCTCGCTTTTCTTTTTGTTTCCCATGAGAAATATAGAGGTTCCAATGGCTAGCTGAGGTAGTTGCCAGGCTTGTAAATGTGCTCATCTGGCTACAATCCTTGAAGACTTGCTCAAATGGGTTAAGTAGGCAGATGAGGTGGCTTGACTTTTATGATCTATGTACATCTTACATTTGACTGACTCAGAAAACTATCATTTTTGTAAGAAAAGAGGTCATCAGTGGTTGCCTCCATGTTGGTCTTGACCCCATGATTTGACTATATAAAAATGAGGCTTGTAGTGGTTTAACAGTTGGTTGCCAATATTAAAGGCCCCTCGATCCCAAAGCTCCTGACGTAGTATGTTGGGTATTAAAGGTACATGAGCCTTTACAAATTTGTCCCAAAACTGTTTCCTCTTAGCCACACGTTAAAGGAGAACTCCACAACATTGAAATGTAAATACCACTCTTTTCCATTGCGTGCTTCTGCCGACGGTGACATAAAATGTTTTGGCTAAATTGTCCTTCTTACATAGCCACAAATCAGAGGGAGGAGAAGATATGCTTAGATCTCAGAATTAATCAACCCTGAGTAAAAAAAAATTGTGTCCAAAATGAATAATGTAGGTTTTTTTGTTCAATAATATTTATAGACAATCTCATGCAATTTTTTGAAGTGTTGTTGAGCAATTAATCAAACATGAATTCCCATGAGATCTTGCCAGTATTTGGCTATAAAAAATGTACTTAATTTGGTCAATTTAATCAAGCCAGGTAATTTTTCTTATTATTAAAATGCTTTAGGGATCTGTTCTTCTATATTACATGCTGTCCACGGGCCCTTTTTCTACTGAACGATTGTAAACACACTGGGATGCCATTGCAAATGTTCTATTTCATATAATTTTATGTGACTTAATTTTCACAGTGCCATTGCGTTTGCATTTTTTCAATGATTTATTAGCAAAATAATAAAAAAAAATTAAAAGAAATAAAAAGATTGAAAACAGGGAAATCACAAGAAAATAGCAAAGTACTGTGTTTGCTATGCAATTTCCTTGCGTTTCCCAAACGCAAGAACAAGAAAAATGCAGTGTGCATTGTATTTGCTTTTGCGGACATATCAAATCTTATTAATGGAAAAAGTGCACTTTAGTTGTCTCACTGGTGTCCTCACAACGAGTGAATCACATGCGATCCAAAAATCAGATCGAATCTCATTCAGTGGACAAGGATCACTGAAATCTAAATGTCCCTCTAATAAAGGGAGCCAAAGGACACTCTTATCACTTAAAGCGGAACTGTAGATCTAAAATAAACACATTGTTTCACTTACCTGGGGCTTCCCCAAGCCCCCAGCAGCTGTCCTGTCCCGCGCCGGTCCTCAACGAGGCTCCGTTCGCCCGCCACCAGCTACTTTCGGTTTCGCCGCTGGGCCACTGCGCCTGCGCGGCTCTGGTCATGCGTATCCTGTCTTCGCGTTCCCCGCTATTGCAGAAGGGAACGTGAAGAAAGGATACGCTTGGCCAGAGCTGCGCTGGCATCGATTTACAAGTCGAGGTACGGGACCGAGCGGCAGCGGGGGAACGGAGACTCGTTGTGGACCGGCGAGGTACAGGACAGCTGCTGGGGGCTTGGGGAAGCCCCAGGTAAGTGAAACAATGTGTTTATTTTATATCTACAGTTCCGCTTTAAGCACTGTACCCAAAAATAGGCCCCTCCCACCGCCATGTTATCTTTTATATCATTACTCTCATCTAGTGGCATCTGTTTACAGAACCTAAAAGAGTTGAAACACTGGAACTGACTGGGCCAATCAAAAATGACTACTGACAATCTCTAATGACAATGCCTTTTTTGGGGGGGGGTGGTTAGGGAATGAGAGTTCCCTAGAGGTCTGTGGTTTGGAGACATGCAGGGTGTTTGGAGCTTGAAGTTGCAAAGTTTGGGATTTTGAACTTTCGATTCAGAAGACCAGGGAACACAACAGAGACCTAAGTACAGACTAAGCTTCTTCCTCCTCCCTCTCCTACTCAAAGCTGTTTAACGGAGTTCTCCTTTAATGTCCTTAGGTTCGCACGGATGCTTGCTTTTTGTCAGAAAGGTACATATGAATATATATATAAATATATATATTTTTAATCACTCTTCTTTTGCTTGCGCTGGATCTCGATGTATATTACAGCACTTTCTCTTTATGTCGTACTGTTCGGAGTTACGTCTTGAGTTTGTTTTCTGCATTTTCTGCAGGAAGTCAGTAACCAGGCCTGGTACCCAGTTTAACCCTTCCCCCCCCCCTGTCCAGCAGGGGAAGGGTTAACTTTGTAATGCCGTCTCGGCGATCCTGTCTACGTGCTTATGTAGAGGACATCTTATTTTGTTTTGTTTTTGTTATAATAATGTAATATTGAAAATGTTCCTTAATAAAAGTTCTATAAACCGTAAAAGTTGGATCTGTGGAATGATCATTTGCATACATTATTATTATTAATCATTTGTATTATTGTTAACTTTCCTTCATAACATAATGCATTTTTACAGAGCAGCCAGTAACTCATATCGAACCAAAACCAGTTCATATGAGTAAACAAATTACCCCTTACCAAAAAATCTATGCTAAGTATAAATCGGTTTTCTTAAAGCAACCTGTACATTTAAAAAAAAGAAGTCAGATACTCACCTCGGTAGTGATAAGCTCCTCCTCCCCACTGTTCCAGTGCTGGGACCTCCGAAGTTCGTGGCCAGCCTCCAATAGGTGAACAAGCTTGGCCGCACTGCACAGGCATTTTATGGCTCACGCCTGCACAACAACCACGGAGCAACTGTTCTGGCTCAGCAGATAAATCCAAGGCCATTTGGCTTCAAGTTACTATTATTTTTATTGATTTATAAAATGTCAACATATTCTGTGGCACTGTAGAAAGTAGGAAACAACCATAGGGTACATAATAATACAGACAATCGGGCGTAGCAATAGGGGTGCTGAGGTTACGACCGCATTGGGGCCCTCCCTCAACTTTAGTATTAGCATTCTATTGGTCCTGCGCTCATAATAATCACTTCCATAGATACTTTATACAGTGGTAATCATTAATAAACTGTTCCCCATCCCCTTCTTGCACAACTCCTTAGCTACGCCACCGCAGAGAATGGTATACACCAATATACAAAATACAGAGTTGGTACAAAATACAGAATTGGTACAAAACACAGAATTGGTAATTACATTGACAAAAGTACAGTAAATATGAATAAATTGTGTAACAAATTCCAAGACTCAAAAGTGAGAGAGCCCTGCCCTCGTGAGAGTACAAGCTAAAGGAATAACGTGGAAACAAGAGGAGGGGTAGTGTACAATATTCATACCTAGAGGCAGTGTGTTTTTACGATATCTAATGGGAGTACAACTTGGCCAGAGGCCAAAGGGGAAATGGTCTAAGGTCGGAAAAAGTGAGAGTTTTAATGGCACGTTTCAGAGATATCAAAGATTGGAGAGTGACGGATGTGTTGTGGTAGGAGGGTGAGGCACGTGAGAAATTTTGTATATGTGAATGCTAGAAGATCTAGGGTAGGACAAAAGAAGTTTGTGCACAGATCTGAGATTGCAGTTGGTTTGGCATCTGGAAACTAGTGAGGAGAAGTATACAGGAGAGAGATTGTGGAGAGCTTTGAAGGTTAGGGTTAAAGAGGAACTCCAGTGAAAATAATGTTATAAAAAAGTGCCCCATTTTTACAATAATTATGTATAAATGATTTAGTCAGTGTTTGCCCATTGTAAAATCTTTCCTCTCCCTGATTCACATTCTGACATTTATCACATGGTGACATTTTTACTGCTGGCATGTGATGTCACTGGAAGTAGCTGCTGCTTGCTTTTTTTGGCAGTTGGAAACAGCTGTTAACAGCTTTTTCCCACAATGCAACGAGGTTCATAGACAGGAAAATGCCCGACCATCCTCTGGGAGGGGTTTCACCACAGTATCAGCCATACAGAGCCCCCTGATGACCTGTTTGTGAAAAGGAATAGATTTCTCATGGAAAAGGGGGTATCAGCTGCTGTTCAGGATGAAGTTTAATTCTTGGTCATGGGTTCCCTTTATGAGTTTAAACTGGATCCTCTGGTTAATTGGTAGTCAATGAAGAGCTTGATAGAGAGAAGCAGCAGAGGAAGAGTGAGAAGAAAGATAAATGAGTCGAGCAGCCAAGTTCGGTAGAGTACAGTTAGTTTGTGGTAGCCCACAAAGATGTTACAATAGTCCAGAATCCAGATGATGTATAATAAAAGCCATGGATTAACATTTTAGTTGTGTCCTGTGTAAGAAAAGTTTAGATGCAAGATATGTTTTTGAGTTGGAGATGCCAGGAGCTGGTTAGGGAGTGAATGTGAGGAATAAATGAAAGAGAGGAGTCAACTATTACCCCTGAGCACTGTGCTTTGGGAACTGAAGCTACTGCGCAGTCGAGAGCCATCTGTGCTTGAGCAGTGCGGTCGAGCTCTGTTGGTGGTCTTCAGGGGAGTCCACGTGCTGGAAAGGCAAGGAGGAGGGAGATGGAAAAGGGGAAGCCTTTGCATTATTCAGTGGCTTCCCTCTATTTAGGTAAGTACCCATTTGGGGCACTTGTTTCACTACAGGTACTCTTTGAAAAAGAAGGCATTTGCAATTTTTCAGCTTTACGTGACCAAGAAGGAACTCCCATCATTTCTGCTCAGTGACTGAATTTGCAAAGATGAAGATGCATCGAAAGCCACGGCCTAAAGCCTACTAATTTTACAGAGCTGTACCAATCCAATTGGAGGCAGCAACCGTTTCCGACTTAAACGCCCTTCATCAGAGCAGCAAGGCATGGGCTGACAGGACTTTGTTGGGTAGGGGTAAAGACATTTGTTTTTTTGGAGTAAAGGGCACCTGAATCGATAACAAATGCCTAAAATTCACACGGCAGCATGTGTAGTACGGGGCACTCATACTTACCTGCAGAGGTGCTTTTTTTTCGAAAACAAAAATAGCATTTCCAAGGTGAAAACAACAAGCTGATATTCGAGAGCAACACTGCTGTCTATAGCTAGCAGGGAGGTCAGATATTCTACACATTCTGAATGTCAGCTCTATATTAAGCCGAGTTTCAGTTTATTTCCCATCTGTTGTCTCCCCTCCTCTCTATCTTATCTTGTAATGCTGCCGCTATTATGTCTACGCCCCAATGCGCTGCCGCCCACCACCCCGTTATACTTTTATTGCAGTGTAAAATGCCTCAAGCCCGTAAACTGCCATTAGCCAGGAGAGGATACTGAGCTGAGACAACCCTCCAGCATTATGGAATCTTTACAGTGAGCCATGCCAAGGATTTTACACCCACATCTGTCAGTCTGAGCTCTCTCTCTGTCTCTCTCTCTCTCTCTCTCTCTCTCTCTGTACAGTGACTATACAATGCCTACATACCATGCTTCCACAGCTCTGCCTGCTTATGTCATGTTGATCAGCTGCATCCTGAGCGTGTACATGTAAAAAAGGTGACTGGTAAAAAGGACGCCAGATAAAGCTGCTTGTAGAATATTGGCAAAATAAAAGAGACACTGAAGCGAAAAAAAAATTATGATATAATGAATTGGTTGTGTAGTACAGCTAAGAAATAAAACATTAGGAGCAGAGACATAAGTCTAATATTTGTTTCCAGTACAGGAAGAGTTAAGAAACTTCAGTTATCTATGCAAATTGCCATTGAGTTCCACGATTTTGAAAGTGGCAGAGAGCTCTGACTTCTGATTAGGTTATCTCAGCTGTATTGTGTTTTTCTTTTGCAGAGAACAGTTCAGGACAGTTCAAAAGTTCACTGCCTGTTCTATAAAAACATTTAGAATGCTGAATAATGTGTAAACTGCAAATATTACAGAATAATGCAATGATATAAAAAAGCGTATAACTGAAAATAAAAATATGAGAATTTTTTTTGCTACCAATGTTCTTGTAATTACCCCTACTACACAACCAATTCATGATATCATAATTGTTTTTTTGCTTCAGTGTCTCTTTAAAGGACTTCCGAGGTGAAAATAAACTGATGAGATAAACAATTGTATCTATCCTCCTTCTTCTAAAAATGACGTTTTAAGATATCCCACAGTTTTATTTTATATTTAAATCTAGTTTTTACTGTTTGATTGTCTCTGTTCAAGGACACATGCATTGACGTATGCCAGAGCTAAAATCTATGAACGTTTGACCCATTTTATCTATTTCCTTCTCTCAGAAATTTTTTACTGACAGGAAAGTGTTTTATGGCTAAAATTCCACATCATTGAGGGTTACACTATAGTCCGACCCAGTCCCCACCCAGACGGAAACTGTCACTTGCATACCTGATAATTAACTCTTTCAGGCAGAGAAGGGAAAAAAGGAACACAGCATAGTTATTTGTGTGCTAGGCACTGTACATACACATGTCTGTCTCATCATGTCACATGTCACCTCGGTTGTCCTTTGATGATAATCTTTACTAATATTTTAAAATGTCCTAACCTAACCCTACTCTCACACAGAACCCTCACTCTACCAATGGCTAACACTAAGACCGACCCTGGTGGAGCCTGACTTTAACCCCCCTGGTGTGCCCAACCTTTACCCCCCCCCCCCCCGTGGTACTTAAACTTAACCCCCTGGTGTGCCTAGCCATGTCTACTACTATCTACTAACAATGCTCGCTTGGAGCCATTTCTGTGAGGACCCCCTTCCCCTTCACACACATGCCCTTTTAATGGAGAGAGTAGAGAAGAGGATGATTGGGGTAGCATCAACCAAGCATTACACTGCAGGGACACTGGAGAACGGAAAGACATCACAGAGGGACGTCAAAAGCCAGGGTTTATTTTACTGTAAACTGCAGAGTGCAGACTGCCTGAAATAGAATTCCAGCAATATTGTGCTCTGTATACTAGAGGGCACTTCATGACTTTGCCTGGGTGACCTATACCCAGAAATAGCCCTGATTGTCTTCAAATGCTAGTACTAAAATAAGACAAATGATGGAAGAGAAGACTAGAGATTTTGCCTTCTGCACATACATTTTTTTTATGCAGTGTCTAAGTGAAAAGCTGGTCTCTAGAAAATTATTTGTGATGTAGTATTTAGCCCCCCAGTATAGGTAGCCAGGTATAGGTACTCCCAATATAAGTAGACAGGTATAGGTGCCCCCAATATCCGTTAGCTAGGTGTAGGTTGCCCCAGTAAAAGTTATCCAGGTATAGGTGCCCCCAGTATAGGTTATCCAGGTGTAGATTCCCCCAGTATAGGTAGCCAGGTATAGTTTTCCCCAATATAGGTAGCCTGGTATAGGTGTCCCCAGTATAGGTAACCCATGTATAGGTGCCCCAGTATAGGTTAGACAGGTATAGGTGTCCCCAGCATAGGTAGCGATATATAGTTGCCTCCAGTATAGGTAGCCAGGTATAGGTGCCTCCAGTATAGGTAGCCAGGTATACGTGCCCCCTGTATATAGGTAGCCAGGTATACGTGCCCCCAGTTTTGGTAGCCAGGTATAGGTGCCCCCAGTATAGGTAGTCAGGTATAGGTGCCCCCAGTATAGGTTATCCAGGTATAGGTGCCCCCAATATAGGTTAGCCAGGTATAGGTGTCCCTAGCATAGGTAGCCATACATCATTGCCCCCAGTATAGGTAGCCAGGTATAGGTGCCCCCAGTATAGGTAGCCAGGTATAGGATAGACCGGAAGGTGAGTAAACAACCACTTCCGCTGCCCAGAAATCTCTTGAATGGAGTGGGTAGAACGGAGGCAGGAGTCTGCCCCCCCTCCCCGCGGCTAAGTCCCTGTGTGGCCACTACTCCCCCCTCCCTCACTGTGCACCCCTCCCTCTCTGCGCCCTGGGCGGACACCTGCCTCGCCCACCCTTAGAAACAGTGCTGAATACACTGTTAGATCTGGTAAATAGATAATAGTGATATTGATTATGTATGAGTCACCCTGTGCCAATTGATAGAAGATCTCAGATTCAATGTTTTAGTTGAATCTACTGTGTAATGTATTAATAATATTGCATAACGTGCGCTAAAAGGGGCCCATACACTTACACAATCTCCCGCCGATATACAACAGATTCGATCACTGTGATCGAAACTGTGGCGAAATCGGTGCGCAAACGCTGACCGACCAATCGATTTTTAGACTGATCTGTTCGCGCTGAAGATTTCGCTCGATAGCCGGCGGGTCAGGAGTGCGTCGATAGCGGCGTTTGAATGTCCGACGAGCGACGATAGCGGCAATACATTACCTGTTCCGCCGGCGCTTGTCCCCGCTGTCCCTTCTGTGCGCTGGGCTTTGGCTGGCTTCACTTACTTCCTGTCCCGACCTGAAGGTTAAACAGTAGAGCGCCCTTTACTGTTTAAACTTCTCCCGACAGGAAGTAAAATGAAGCTGGAGCCCAGAGCGGAGCAGAGACTGCAGAGACTTGCGCCGGCCGGATCAGGTAATGTATGCTGGGGGCGGCGGCAGCGGCAGCTCCACAGATTGTGAATCAGTTTTACAGACAAAGATTTGTAGGCAGTCCCTATTCATTGTTCAGCAGGGTCTTTTGTACAGCGTTGTTAAAAATGTGTGCAGTGCTTCACTGCTGTCTGGTTCTATCTGCATGGGGAAAACACATTCAAGTGTGCCCTAGCTTAATTGAATAATATCGGTTCTCAGTTTACCCGTGCAGAAAGTGTGTGTGGGGGGAGGGGTTGTTGGCGGGAGGGGGGCCCATCCAAAGTTTTGCAGGGGGGCCCAGTGATTTCTAGTTACGCCCCTGCCCTTACTGATACAGAATTACAGCCATAACACTTTTTCCTAGCAGAGACTATCTTCTGAGTGCAGGGAATAGGGAAAAAAAGGTCAATACTTTATATATTTTGGCTTAGTACTCCCTCAAAAATGTGAAAAGGACTGTATTATTCAGTTGAGTCAATGTTACTTTTTAGCTGATGCACAGAGACTAAAACTGTGAGATTCTTAAAATAAAAGTTATTTTTAGGAGTAGGAGGATAGATATAATTGTTTATCTCCACCTCAGGTTTCCTTTAAATAAGATTAAAGTGAACCTTAAGCCAGAAAAAAAAAATGAGTTTTACTCACCTGGGGCTTCTACCCGGTCCCCCGCTGCCAGCTAGTTTCGTTTTTGACCACAGGCCCGTCAGGACTGGCCACGCGTATATTTTTCAGCATTCCTGACTGTAATTAGCGTAGGTAATGCGGCAACGCGTATTTTTGTACACGTTGCGGCCCGGTACTTTAAGGTGTGATTGTGATTGTAGTGGGGGTGTGGCTGGAGTTGTAATAAAGGCGTGACTGAGGTTGTGGTGGGGGTCTGGCTGGAGTTCTGGTTAGGGTGTGACTGGAGTTGTGATGAAGGTGTGCTTGCTAAAATCATTGCCGGAAGGTTCATTTGGCTTCTTCTCCTCAATTGTAAGCTTAGACCAAGTAGGCTTTGTTCCACAAGGCCACGAGGCAAGAAGGTATGACCGGAGGTGTGATGAAGATGTGATTGGAGTTGTGGTCGGTGTGTGGCTGCAATTGTAGTGTGATTATGGCTAGAGTTGTGGTGAGGGTGTGACTGGAGGTGAGATCAGGCCAGGTATGGTTGGAGTTGTGGTGAGGGTGTGGCTATTTTTGTGGTGAGGATGTGGCTAGAATTGTGCGAGTGTGTGACTGGAGGTTTGATGAAGGCTTGCTAAGTGTGTAACTGAAATTGTGACTGACATTGTGGTTGGGTTATGACCAGAATTTTGGTAAGGGTGTGAGCACTAGGATAAATGCTATCTCCATGGTTTGCAAACAGCATTGTCTCTGGTTCAGGATAGGCACTCTGTCCCTGGTTTAGGAGGGGAGCTTTGCCTGTTTAAAGGATACCACAACTGAAATGTGACATAATGAGATAGACATGTGTATGTACAGTGCCTAGCACACAGATAACTAGGCTGTGTTCCTTTTTTCTTTCTCTGCCTGAAAGAGTTACATATCAGGTATGTAAGTGGCTGACTCAGTCCTGACTCAGACAGGAAGTGACTACAGTGTGACCCTCACTGATAAGAAATTCCAACTATAAAACATCTTTTCCTAGCAGAAAATGGCTTCTGAGAGCAAGAAAGAGGTAAAAAGGGGAATTTCTTATCAGTGAGGGTCACACTGTAGTCACTTCCTGTCTGAGTCAGGGCTGAGTCAGCCACTTACATACCTGATATTTAACTCTTTCAGGCAGAGAAAGAAAAAAAGGAACACAGCCTAGTTATTAGTGTGCTAGGCACTGTACATACCCATGTCTATCTCATTATGTCACATTTCAGTTGTGGTATCCTTTAATGGGAGAAGCATCATGTCTGGTTCTGAGGAGCACGGTTTCTCTGTTTTGGGAAGAGTACCATTCCTGGACTGGTTTGAGAGGAGCACCACTTCCCGGGTTTGAGAGAAACACTGTTCCTGGTTTGGGAAAATAATAATTTCATTTTTGGGAGGAGCCCCATGTCCATTGCTTGTAGAGCACTGTCCCTCTTTTTTGGGGGGAGCACCATGTCCCATGTTTGTCTGGTGCTTGGTGTCTCTGGTTTTGAAGGGGAACCATGCACCTGATTTTTGAAGAACACCATACCTGGTTTGGGAAGAACCCATCGTCTCAAGCTATGGAAGAGCACCATGTCCAATATTTTGGAACAGTAGTATCTGTGGTTTAATTACAGCATTATCCCTGGTTTGGGATGAGCACCATTCCAGGTTCAGAAAGAATACCATCCCCGGTTAAGGGGGAGCACTGATTCATTTATTTCCTAGGAACACCATCTTTGGCTTGGGTGGAACTTTAGTCCATACCTGTTTTGGAAAGAATACCAACTCTGATTTGGGAGAAGCAAATGGATTGTAGAGATGGCACCCCTTACCCAAGGTGTGGGTGCATAACCTGTGGAGGCTAAACCCAAGCACCTGGTACTTCAACAGTCAAATTTAAGTTTAGGATAGCACACCAGCAGAGCCGGGACAAGGTCCTCCAGCACCCAAGGCTGAGACACCAAAGTGCGCCCCTCCATCCCTGCCACCCCAGCCGTCACACACTAATTGCTATTAGACTAAGAGGCGCCACAGGGCCCACAACCTCCCTAACACCTTAATATGTAGTTATCTGGCTTGCAGTCACTGCCATGTATCCCCTTTTCTTATTTCTTTCTGCTTCAAACACAATTAGGAATGACAGCTGATTGAATTCTGCGCCCCCTCTTACACTGCGCCCTGAGGCTGGAGCCTCTCCAGCCTATGCCTCGGCCCGGCCCTGCACACCAGATTCAAGATGCAGACAATTCAATGTATTGCTTCATCAGCAAACATACATAGCAATTGTTTCAGGGCTGCGGCGGGTCCCCTTCTTTAGACAGCGCACTGTCTGAAGAAGGGGACCTGCCGCGGCCACAAAACAATTGTCATGTATGTGCTGATGAAGCAATAAATTGAATTGTTTGCATCTTGAAGCTGGTGTGCTATCCTGAACTTACTTGACTGATTTGGGAGAAGCCTGGTTCCTCCTTGTTTGGTTGGAGCAGTTCATATCTGGTTTGGGGCAGTGCCATGTCCCTGATTTGGAAGGAGCACCATCGTGATTTGGGGAAAGCGCAGTTCCTAGTTCGGTTGCAGTGCACCCCTGGTTTCCCTAATGAGCGGCTGAGGCTGGATTATGCTTTAATATGTAAGATTTCACAAGTTGTTGATGTATTGGCTTGGAAATATGCTGGCTGTGTTTTATTTATTTAAGTGATAAGCACAAATTTTGCATAATCCTAATCCCTCATCGTAATTTCCAATTACGATGCGAAATCGTAATGCAAAATTTTGGAAAAAACAATTTCATGCATAAACATAATCAGGAATAATAATTTTGTGATTTTACGTATTTTTTGCGTAATTTCATGCCGACTTTAGCGGTATATGGCAAAGCCCACATTGATGCTACCACCACTAAAATGACTGTGTTTGAGGGGAATAGTAGGAATAAAACAAACAAAAGAAATCCTGGTAGTTTTTGAGATATCCAATATTTGAAAATATTTTAAAAAAAGTTTTTCATTTTTTACAATAGATTTTTTTCAAAAACTACTTTTTTTACTTGTTTACACCATTAGCAATTTGGCGATAATAGCATGTATAGGGCCTTTGCTATTAACTGCTAAAGTTATCAGAAAATGACCCAAAATTTTGTGTAATTACGTGAAATTACGAATGGATAACGCAAAATCAGTTGAATGTCCAAGCCATAATTACGTCTGGCTGTAAAAATGAAATCATAATTAGCAGTTTACGATCATCATTATTTAACTTAAAAGGATCACTATTGCCAAAATCATAACATTTTAAATACATGTAAACACGTTCAAATAGAAAACACAATTCTTCCAGAGTAAAATAAGATATAAATTACTTTTCTCCTATGTTGCTGTCACTTGCAGTAGGTAATCTGACAGATTCAACAGGTTTTAGACTAGTCCATCTCTTCATGAAGGGATTCTCAGGGATTACTTTATTTTTAAAAGCACTTTGTAAATGTCAGTTGCTCCGTCCAGCTACCAAAATAGTGTGCAGAGAGCAGGGAGTCTAGCTAGGAGCTTTGTAGATCCTTTTCAAGGAGAGTCTTTATAAAGACTAAAGGCCATGCTAAGAATCCCACATGAAGAAATGGACTAGCTCAAAACCTGTCGGTACTGTCAGATTTCTACTACCTACTGTAAGTGACAGCAACATAGGAGAAAAGTAATTTATGGCTCATTTTACTCTGGGAGAAATGTACTTATTTGTATGTGTTTACATAGATTATAAATTTTTTCACGATAGTGGTCCTTTAATTCAATTTTACCTGAGCCCTACCTGCAAAGACAGGGTTAATAAATCCGATCTTTCCTTTCATCACATGGGGAGATGGTCCGCTGAGTTAAAAGAGGAGAAAACTGCCGTGTGTAAGAATGAAAGTCCCCAAGGGGCAGTCACAGACCCCTTCATTTGTTCCTGATTAATTTAATATAGGCTGCTCGAATGAACTGCCTTTATCTCGCTCTCCCAGTTCTGCCACCGTCAGCGTGTGAATGGCAATCTCTGCTGTCACCGAGCTCATATGCATAGTGATGTTTGGAGAAGCAGCTCCCAGTGGCGGCTGGCGCTCCCCTGAGCCCAGTTTGCTTGCCCGTCCTTTGTGCGGAGAGGAGGATATATGGAGGCAATTGAGGCTCTGCTGGGAGGGAGGCACATTGATTACAGACAGAAGCAGCCATTTCCCAGGTGACCCGCTGTATATTAATTAAATTAAGAGGACAGGTTTTGTCATTGCTAAAGGATGGGTAAATCAAAGCATTTCCTCCCACTGGTGCCATTACCAGGACTCTAACCTCACTTTACATTGAACAGCGGCGCAAGAGAGGATGGCAAATAATAACATTAGTTAACTTTGATGATGTGATTGACATCTGTTTACTGTAAATAGCCGTATCAATGGGTATTTAATGTTGCAATTAAAGTGAACCTGAACTTAGAAAGTCCTCTAAAAGATAAGCAACTGCATAATAACCTTTAAAGAGAAACTGTCACAAAAATCTTAAAATTTAAAACACATACAAATAAGAAATACATTTCTTCCTGAGTAAAATGAGCCATAAATGACTTTTCTCCTATGTTCCTGGCATTTACAGTTAGTAGTAGAAATCTGACATTACAGACAGGTTTTGGGTTAATCCATCTCTTCATAGGGGATTCTTAGCATGGCCTTTACTATTTATAAAGACACTCCCTGAAAAATATTTATACAAAGATGCTGGCCAGCCTCCCTGCTCACCGTACACTTTTTTGACAGTTGGATGGAGCAACTACCATTCACTAAGTGCATTTTGAAAATAAAGAAATCCCAGTGAACCCCCCATGAGGAGATGGGCTAATCCAAAACCTGTCAGTTCTGTCAGATTTCTACTACCTACTGTAAGGGCCCGTTTCCACTAGTGCGGTGCGGAATCGCCGCATATCACCGCTGACAAAATCGCATGCGGATGCGATTCCGCATGCGTTTTTTGCCGCGATTTCGCATGCGATTTCGCATAGGCAGGGTATATGCGATTTTAACCATGTCACTGCCTGTGTCAATTTACATTACTTTCAATGCGAAATCGCACGCGAAATCGCGGGAAAAAACGCATGCAAAAAATGCATGCGATTTCCCTATTAAATACATTGCCTGCGATTCGCCTGCATTCCACACGCAGGCGAATTCTGCAGGGTCTACCGTGCAGAAAAATCCTGCACATAAAAACGCAAATGAAAACTGACAAGTGGAAACAGTCCCATCCACTTGTATTGCCTATGCGAATCCGCATGCGTTGTCTGCATGCGAATTCGCGCTAGTGGAAACGGGCCCTAAGTGACAGCAACATAGGAGAAAAGTGATTTATGGCTCATTTTACTCTGGAAGAAATGTACTTCATAATTGTATATGTTTACATATATTTTACATTTTAAGATTTTCGTGACAGAGGTCCTTTAAAGCTAATGGGAACCCTTATTTAAATAAAAAAAAAGTCAGATACTCACCTAAGGAGAGGGAACTCTCGGTCCTATTGAGCCATCCCTCTCCTCTCCCGGTGCCCCCGATGCTGCGCTGGCTCCTCCGTTCGCATCCCCCGCCGAGGGGACTTCGGAAGTCTTCGGAAGCCGAGTCCTCCCGAAGACAGGCGGCGCACACGCAAGTGTGCCATAGAGGGCCCGTGCGCATGCACAGTGTAGAGCGGCCCGTCTTCAGGAGCACTCGGGCTCCCGAAGCATTTCCGAAGCCTCCCTTCGGCCGGGAGACAGCGGTATTTGACTGAAACGGCCGAATACCGATACAGGGGAGCCAGGACAACAGCGGGCACCGGGAGAGGAGAGTGAAAGCTCTATGGGACCCAGAGCCTCCCTCTCCTTAGGTGAGTATCTGACTTTTTTTTTTAATACGGGTTCCCATTCACTTTAACCACTTCGCTTCCCTGAGGTTTTCCCCCTTAAAAACCAGAGCAATTTTCTACATTTCACACTCCTCCCATTCATTAGCCAATAACTTTATAACTACTTATCACACATAAATGATCTATACCTTGTTTTTTCGCCACCAATTAGGCTTTCTTTGGGTGGCACTTTTTTGCTAAGAATTGTTTTATCTTTTATGGATTTTAAAGGTAATAAGGGGAAAAAAATGAAAAAAAGTAATTATTTCTCAGTTTTCAGCCATAATAGTTTGAAAATAATAAGTGCTACTGTAGATTAAACCCAGACATTTGATTTGCCCGTTTGTCCTGGTTATTACAGTGATTAAAGTATGATCCTAGTACAATGTGTGGTGACAATATATTATTTGGAAATAAATGTGCATTTTTTCCATTTTGTGTCTTTGGGTTTTTATTTAATTGATGGGCCACTTTTTAATCCTCCCCACCCCCAAATTAGCCAGATGTGCTTTTTTATATCCCCCCTCTCCCATAGTTGGCCATTAGAGATGGCCAAACTGTTCGCCGGCGAACGGGAACCAGCGAACTTCGGTGGCACATTCAGTGACTACCTGTGTGTGTGAAAGGTGCATATTATAATACACATCACTGCATATACCTAACTGCTGTTGTTCACTTCAGTCAGTGCACCCACCTACCTACGTGAGCGCACGCAGTGTCACTGTGCCTGTCCGGTACCTGTCTGTGTGTGACAGGTGCACATTGTAATACCCATCACTGCATATACCTACCTGCTGTTGTTCACATCAGTCAGTGCACCCATCTACCTACATGAGTGCATGCAGTGTCACTGTGCCTGTCTGGTACCTGTCACACATGTGCACATTTGTAATACCAGTCATTGCATAATTGTTCACACTACCTGTGTGACCGCATGCTGTGTAATATATCACTCCGAGCATACCTGTTAACTGCACCGGTGTGATAGCTGCACATTGTATTGTAATACCAGTCACTGCATACCTTTCACTGCACCTGTGTGACTGCACATTGTATTAGTCAAGTCAGTGCATACCTTTCACTTCATCCCCCCGATATGGACAAAACAGGCAGAGGCAGAGGCAGACCCAGAGGAAGGCCACCCGGCAGTTCTGTTTGAGGTCGTGCTGACGTGATTTCGTGCGGCCATGGCCCAAAGTACAGTGCTCAGAAGAAGGCACGTCCCATCACCTCCTAAGATTGTCAGAACGTGGTCGACTATTTAGCACAGAACACCTCATCTTCCGCAGCCACCAGCGTTACTACTAGCACCACTTCCGCTGCACTTGACACTTCGCAGGAGTTATTTGGTGGGGAAATCACTGATGCTCAGCCATTCTTGTTACAACTAGTGTTGAGCGAACACCTGGATGTTCGGGTTCACGAACGTTCGCTGAACATGGCCGCGATGTTCGGGTGTTCGCGCCGAACTCCAAACATAATGGAAGTCAATGGGGACCCGAACTTTCGTGCTTTGTAAAGCTTCCTTACATGCTACATACCCCAAATTTGCAGGGTATGTGCACCTTGGGAGTGGGTACAAGAGGGAAAAAAATATTTGAAAAAGACCTTATAGTTTTTGAGAAAATTGATTGTAAAGTTTCAAAGGAAAAACTGTCTTTTAAATGCGGAAAATGTCATGTTTCTTTGCACAGGTAACATGCTTTTTGTCGCCATGCAGTCATAAATGTAATACAGAGAAGAGGTTCCAGGAAAAGGGACCGGTAACGCTAACCCAGCACCAGCAGCAGCACACGTGATGGAACAGGAGGAGGGCGGCGCAGGAGGAGAAGGCCACGCTTCGAGACACAACCCAGGCCTTGCATGAGGACAAGAAGCGTGCGGATAGCAATGCTTTTTGCCGCCATGCAGTCATAAATGTGATACAGATGAGAGGTTCAATAAACAGGGACCGGCAACGCTAACCCAGCAGCAGCAGCAGCACACGTGATGGAACAGGAGGAGGCGCAGGAGGAGAAGGCCACGCTTTTTGAGACACAACAACCCAGGCCTTGCATGAGAACAAGAAGCGTGCGGATAACATGCATTTTGCCGCCATGCAGTCATAAATGTAATAAAGATAAGAGGTTCCATAAACAGGGACCGGAAACGCTAACCCAGCAGCAGCAGCACACGTGATGGAACAGGAGGAGGCGCAGGAGGAGAAGGCCACGCTTTGAGACACAACAACCCAGGCCTTGCATGAGGACAAAAAGCGTGCTGATATAGCAATGCTTTTTGCCGCCATGCAGTCATAAATGTAATACAGATGAGAGGTTCAATAAACAGGGACCGGAAACGCTAACCCAGCAGCAGCAGCAGCACACGTGATGGAACAGGAGGAGGCGCAGGAGGAGAAGGCCACGCTTTCAGACACAACAACCCAGGCCTTGCATGAGGACAAGAAGCGTGCGGATAGCATGCATTTTGCCGCCATGCAGTCATAAATGTAATAAAGATAAGAGGTTCCATAAACAGGGACCGGCAACGCTAACCCAGCAGCAGCAGCACACGTGATGGAACAGGAGGAGGTGCAGGAGAAGGCCACGCTTTGAGACACAACAACCCAGGCCTTGCATGAGGACAAGAAGCGTGCGGATAGCATGCATTTTGCCGCCATGCAGTCAAAAATGTAATAAAGATAAGAGGTTCCATAAACAGGGACCGGAAACGCTAACCCAGCAGCAGCAGCACACGTGATGGAACAGGAGGAGGCGCAGGAGGAGAAGGCCACGCTTTCAGACACAACAACCCAGGCCTTGCATGAGGACAAGAAGCGTGCGGATAGCATGCATTTTGCCGCCATGCAGTCATAAATGTAATAAAGATAAGAGGTTCCATAAACAGGGACCGGAAACGCTAACCCAGCAGCAGCAGCACACGTGATGGAACAGGAGGAGGTGCAGGAGGAGAAGGCCACGCTTTGAGACACAACAACCCAGGCCTTGCATGAGGACAAGAAGCGTGCGGATAGCATGCATTTTGCCGCCATGCAGTCATAAATGTAATAAAGATAAGAGGTTCCATAAACAGGGACCGGAAACGCTAACCCAGCAGGAGCAGCACACGTGATGGAACAGGAGGAGGCGCAGGAGGAGAAGGCCACGCTTTGAGACACAACAACCCAGGCCTTGCATGAGGACAAAAAGCGTGCTGATATAGCAATGCTTTTTGCCGCCATGCAGTCATAAATGTAATACAGATGAGAGGTTCAATAAACAGGGACCGGAAACGCTAACCCAGCAGCAGCAGCAGCACACGTGATGGAACAGGAGGAGGTGCAGGAGGAGAAGGCCACGCTTTTTGAGACACAACAACCCAGGCCTTGCATGAGGACAAAAAGCGTGCTGATATAGCAATGCTTTTTGCCGCCATGCAGTCATAAATGTAATACAGATGTGAGGTTCCGTAACAAGGGACCGGCAACGCTAACCCAGCAGCAGCACACGTGATGGAACAGGAGCAGGCGCAGGAGGAGAAGGCCACGCTTTTTGAGACACAACAACCCAGGCCTTGCATGAGGACAAAAAGCGTGCGGATATAGCAATGCTTTTTGCCGCCATGCAGTCATAAATGTAATACAGATGAGATGTTCCGTAACAAGGGACCGGCAACGCTAACCCATCACAGATGTTCATTGTTCATGTTACTTGGTTGGGGTCCTGGAGTGTTGCGTAGTCGTTTCCAATCCAGGATTGATTCATTTTAATTTGAGTCAGACGGTCTGCATTTTCTGTGGAGAGGCGGATACGCCGATCTGTGACGATGCCTCCGACAGCACTGAAACAGCGTTCCGACATAACGCTGGCTGCCGGGCAAGCCAGCACCTCTATTGCGTATATTGCCAGTTCGTGCCAGGTGTCTAGCTTCGATACCCAATAGTTGAAGGGTGCAGATGGATTGTTCAACAAAGCTACGCCATCTGACATGTAGTCCTTGACCATCTTCTCCAGGCGATCGGTGTTGGAGGTGGATGTGCACGCTTGCTGTTCTGTGGGCTGCTGCATGGGTGTCAGAAAATTTTTCCACTCCAAGGACACTGCCGATACCATTCCCTTTTGGGCACTAGCTGCGGCTTGTGTTGTTTGCTGCCCTCCTGGTCGTCCTGGGTTTGCGGAAGTCAGTCTGTTGGCGTACAACTGGCTAGAGGAGGGGGGGGATGTCAATCTCCTCTCTAAAGTCTCCACAAGGGCCTGCTGGTATTCTTCCATTTTGACCTGTCTGACTCTTTCTTCAAGCAGTTTTGGAACATTGTGTTTGTACCGTGGATCCAGAAGGGTATAAACCCAGTAATTGGTGTTGTCCTGAATGCGCACAATGCGTGGGTCGCGTTCAATGCAGTCTAGCATGAATTGAGCCATGTGTGCCAGAGTCCTGCCAGAACCATCATCATCCTCTTGTGGGCGTTGTGATTGTTGTGATGCATCATAGTCATCACCTTCTTCCTGGTCTGCTTCTGCTGACCATTCGCGCTGAATTGTGGAAGTCCAACGTGCACCGCTCTGGCCCTCGTCAGTGGTGGCATGAAATTCCTGCTCCAACTCCAGCTGTTCCTCCTCCTCTTCTTCGTCATAGCTGCTGGGGCCAGCGTTTCCTGAGGCAGATGGCCTGATGTTGGTACCATCACGCTGATCGTTTTCTCCTTCTGATTCCCCCAGTTGCATCATGACAGCTGTTTCCTTGATTTTCAACATTGACCTCTTCAGTAAACAAAGCAGTGGTATGGTAATGCTGACTGAAGAGTTGTCACTGCTCACAAGCAACGTGGATTGCTCAAAATTTTGGAGGACTTGGCAGAGGTCCAACATGTTGGCCCAATCGGATCCACAGAAGCTTGGCAGCTGTCCGGATGCGCCTCGGTACTGCGCCGTCATGTACTGGACCACTGCACTCTTCTGCTCGCAAAAGCGGGCTAGCATGTGCAGCGTAGAATTCCAGCGCGTAGGGACATCACACAGCAAGCGATGGTGGGGGAGATTGAAGCGCTCCTGCATCTTGGCGAGTGCCCCCGAAGCAGTACTGGAATTTCTACAATGCTTGGACACTCGTCGCACCTTCAACAGAAGATCGGCCACGCCTGGGTATGTCCTCAGGAACCGCTGAACTACTAGGTTCATCACGTGCGCCAGGCAAGGGATGTGTGTCAGCTTAGCCAACCTTAAAGCGCGAATGAGATTACTCCCATTATCACACACAACCATGCCCGGTTTCAGGTCCAGCGGTGCCAGCCACAAATCCGTCTGTTCCTTTATTCCCTTCCAAATTTCCTCCCCTGTGTGCTGCTTATCCCCAAGGCAGATCAGCTTCAGCAACGCTTGCTGACGCATGCCAACAGCTGTGCTGCACTGCTTCCACGATCCTACTGCTGCTGGTGCTGGGTTAGCGTTTCCGGATGAGGTACAGCTTTGCGATGCGTTGGAGGAGAAGGAGTCAGAGAGGTAGGTGCTGCTGTTGTTATCCAGTGGGAGGGACGGCGGTGCAGCTGTTTGCGGCGTGGGCAACACCCGCGCCGTAGCAGGTGAGGAATCGCTGCCAGGCTCCACAAGGTTCACCCAGTGCGCGGTAAGGGAGATGTATCGACCCTGGCCGAACGTACTCGTCCAGGTGTCAGTGGTGAGGTGAACCTTGCAGGCAACGGCATTCTTCAAGCTTCGGGTTATTTTGCTGACCACGTGCTCATGCAACTCAGGCACTGCAGAGCGCGCAAAGTGGTAGCAGCTGGGAACCACGTAACGTGGGATGGTCACTGACATCATGCCCTTGAAGCTGTTTGTCTCCACCATTCGATATGGCAGCATTTCGCAGGCCAGAAGCTTGGCTATGCTGGCTGTTACTGCCACGGCCCGGGGGTCATTTGATGGCAATTTCCTCTTGCGCTTAAACATCTCCGAGACAGACAACTGAACCGTAGGGCTGCACACTGAAGGGCTGTTGGTTGTTGTGTTTGATGAACACTGGGAGACCTCAAGAGCACTACTCCGGAAAGTGACAGTGTCAGCGTCGTCTGATGTTTGTGAATGTTGTGAACCACGCAATGGCTGGGCTACTGCTGCTGCTGAGGCGGGTCTGGTGGTGAGTCTGGTGACCCCAAGGGAGGCAGTGTTGCTGGTACCCTGTCCTGCCGCGTTTGCCCACAGAGTGGGATGTTTGGATAGCATGTGGCGGCTCATGCTGGTGGTGGAGAGGTTGTTAATACTTTTCCCCCTGCTCAGGCGGGTCTTGCACACCTTGCAAATTGCCATGGTACCATCCTCAGTGCAGTCTTCAAAGAAAGCCCAGACTTTGGAGCACCTGCCTTGCTGGCGATTTCTGCTTGCTCCTCTTTTGCGTCTCAAAGTAACTTCCACGCTTGTGGTGCCTGAAATTTCGCGCCGCCTACCTTGTGGCACAAGGCGAACTCGTGCAGCAGTGGGTTCTTCAACAGACTCATCTGTGCTGCTACGACGGCGATGTTCTCATTCACATACAAAATCTGGGTCTATGTCCACATTGTCCATACCCTCCTCTTCCATCTCCTCAAACTCGTCATATGTCATTGTGGGGGGCCGCCGCCGTGGAGTAGAGCTCCCCAGAACAACCTCTGTGCAGCTCACTCCAACGTCGTCTTCCAGATCTTCTCGGCCGACCTCCTGCAATTGCAACCCCTCCTGCCCAACTTGCTCTGGGATTTGGGTTTCAAAGTCCTCGGACTCGCCTTGTATTTCAGTGCGCGGTGCATTTCCCACAGTTAATGGTTGTGAATCCGGGCACAACATTTCTGGCTGTTCCTCCATTGACCTTTCAAAGGTGGAAGTTTGTTGGGCTGGGAATAGCTCCTGCGAATACCCCATTGTGTCCTGAGGTAATTCTTCGGCCTGGTTATCTGGCAGTTGTGTGCGTGGTGTCGCTGCCGGTTGTGTCAGCTTTGTGCCCACTGGCTCCTTGTAACTGGCTGAGGACTCGGACCTCGTGCGTGATGTGCTGGTGCTGCTTAACCCACTGCTGGACGCTTGAGAGGTCATCCAAGTAATTATCTGGTCCTGTTCTTTTGGATTTGTGAGGGTTGTTGTCCTGGACAACATGGGCGGTATTGAGTGGGTTTTCTTGGGTGCTCCCCTGTGGCCTGTACGTGAACCGTCAGGGGAAACACCTCTTCCCTTGCCCCTCCCTCTTTCACCGTATTTCTTCCTCATTTCACTTATCCTTAAAGTACACGCTGACTGGCAGCAGTACAGTGGCAGTACAGAAATGCTATACAGTGGTGGGTGAGCGGTGTACCACTATTGCCAGCAGCGACACAGAGCACAATGCTATACAGTGGCGGGTGAGCGGTGTACCACTATTGCCAGCAGCGACACAGAGCACAATGCTATATAGTGCTGGGTGAGCGGTGTACACAGAGTGGCAGTAAACACAATGCTATATTGTGTGGCTGAGCGAGCGGTGTACTACTGTTCCCAGCAGCAACACAGAGCACAATGCTATACAGTGCTGGGTGAGCGGTGTACCACTATTGCCAGCAGCGACACAGAGCACAATGCTATGCAGTGGCGGGTGAGCGGTGTACTACTGTTCCCAGCAGACACAGAGTGGCAGTAAACAGAATGCTATATAGTGCTGGGTGAGCGATGTACACAGAGTGGCAGTAAACACAATGCTATATAGTGTGGCTGAGCGAGCGGTGTACTACTGTTCCCAGCAGCGAGTCAGAGCACAATGCTATATATAGTGCTGGGTGAGCGGTGTACACAGAGTGGCAGTAAACACAATGCTATATAGTGTGGCTGAGCGAGCGGTGTACTACTGTTCCCAGCAGACACAGAGTGGCAGTAAACACAATGCTATATATAGTGCTGGGTGAGCGGTGTACACAGAGTGGCAGTAAACACAATGCTATATAGTGTGGCTGAGCGAGCGGTGTACTACTGTTCCCAGCAGCGAGTCAGAGCACAATGCTATACAGTGCTGGGTGAGCGGTGTACCAATATTGCCAGCAGCGACACAGAGCACAATGCTATGCAGTGGCGGGTGAGCGGTGTACTACTGTTCCCAGCAGACACAGAGTGGCAGTAAACACAATGCTATATATAGTGCTGGGTGAGTGGTGTACACAGAGTGGCAGTAAACACAATGCTATATAGTGTGGCTGAGCGAGCGATGTACTACTGTTCCCAGCAGACACAGAGTGGCAGTAAACACAATGCTATATAGTGTGGCTGAGCGAGCGGTGTACTACTGTTCCCAGCAGACACAGAGTGGCAGTAAACACAATGCTATATATAGTGCTGGGTGAGCAGTGTACACAGAGTGGCAGTAAACACAATGCTATATAGTGTGGCTGAGCGAGCGGTGTACTACTGTTCCCAGCAGACACAGAGTGGCAGTAAACACAATGCTATATAGTGTGGCTGAGCGAGCGGTGTACTACTGTACCCAGCAGACACAGAGTGGCAGTAAACACAATGCTATATAGTGTGGCTGAGCGAGCGGTGTACTACTGTTCCCAGCAGCGACACAGAGCACAATGCTATACAGTGGTTTTGAGCAGTGTACACAGAGTGGCAGTAAACACAATGCTATATAGTGTGGCTGAGCAGTGTACTACTGTTCCCAGCAGCGACACAATGACTGGGGGGGACCCTGGCTAGTCCGTCTGGAGAGAGAACTACCCTGCCTGCCTACCCAAAGCTAAACCCACAGACAAATGGCGGAGAAATGACGTGGTTCGGGTATTTATTTACCCGAACCACGTGACCCGTTCGGCTAATCAGAGCGCGTTCGGGTCCGAACCACGTGACCCGTTCGGCCAATCACAGCGCTAGCCGAACGTTCGGCCATGCGCTCTTAGTTCGGCCATGTGGGCGAACGGTTTGGCCGAACACCATCAGGTGTTCGGCCGAACTCGAACATCACCCGAACAGGGTGATGTTCTGCAGAACCCGAACAGTGGCGAACACTGTTCGCCCAACACTAGTTACAACAAGATGAAGGCGCTAAGCAAGTTAAACCACCTCATATGTCTGAGTTAGGCGAAACTATGGACGGAAGGTGTGAGGAGGAGGATGATGAAGTACCTGCTATTGGTGCAGTTTTTCAGGTGTCTGAGGCAAGCGAAGCTGGGGAAGATGATTATGATGATTATGATGATACGGATGCCACGTGGGATCCTAAGAGACATGATGACCAGGGGGACAGTTCAGAGGAGGAGTCAGAGAGGAGTAGGAGGAGACAAATTCCTGAAAGAAGCAAGGGGAGCTCATCATAAGAAACAGCTGGTGGCAGTGTCCGGCACCATGTATCGCCAACCATGGACAGCCAGCCAACATGCCCTTCAACCACAAGCCAGGGTAGCTCAGCGGTGTGGAAAATGTATTAGTGTGTATTGCAAAGATCAGGGCACTGCCATCTGTACTCTCTGCCATCAAAAATTGAGCCGTGGAAAGGCCAACACACACGCAGGGACAACTGCTTTACGAAGGCACATGCAGAAAAGGCACAAACTGCAATGGGAAGACCACCTGAGGAAAAGCAGCACACGAAAGCAAAGCCACCCTCCTTCTCCTCTTCCTCCTTCAGGTGCATCATCTTCAGCCGCTTTCTCCCTTGCACCTCCACAATCACAGCCTCCCTCCTCCACTCCGCCTCTCACCTTGAGCGGTTCCTGCTCCTCTGCCCACAGCAGCAGCCAGGTGTCTGTGAGGGAAATCTTTGAGTGGAAGAAGCCAATGTCAGCCAGTCACCCCCTTGCCCGGCGTCTGACAGCTGGCTTGGCGTAACTGTTAGCTGGCCTGTTACCATACCAGCTGGTGGACTCTGAAGCCTTCCAAAAATTTGTGGCCATTGGGACACCGCAGTGGAAGATACCAGGCCGCAATTATTTCTCCAAAAAGATGACACCCAAACTGTATCATGAAGTTGAGAGGCAAGTGGTGTCATCTCCGGCACACAGCGTTGGGTCGACGGTCCATCTGACCATGGATGCCTGGTCTGCCAAGCACGGTCAGGGCAGGTACATTACTTACACAGCCCTTTGGGTCAACCTGGTGACCGCTGGCAAACAGGAAGTACGTGGCTGTTCAGCGGACCTAGTGACTCCTCCACGGCTTGCAGGCAGACCTCCTGCCACTTCCTCTCCTCCTGCTACATCCTCTTCGCTGTCCTCCTCAGCTGAGTGGCAGTTCAACTCTACTAGTGCTGCGATCTCCTCTCCAGCTGCACAGACCCAGCTCCCCAGGGCTTATGCTGCATGCCAGGTACGATGGTGTCACGCCATCTTAGACATGTCTTGCCTGAAAGCGGAGAGTCACACTGGAGCAGCTCTCCAGGCTGCTCTGAACAAACAGGTGGATCAGTGACCCCGCACCAGCTGGAGATCGGCAAGGTGGTGTGTGACAACGGCAGCAATCTCATTTCGGCTTTGAATTTGGGAAAGTTGACACATGTACCCTGCATGGCACATGTGCTGAATCTCGTAATTCAGAGATTTGTGTCCAAGTACCCAGGCTTAGAGGACTTCCTGAAGCAGGCCAGGAAGGTGTGTGGGCATTTCAGGCGTTCTTACATGGCCATGGCACGCTTTGCCGATATTCAGCGGAGAAACAACTTGCTGGCGAGACGCTTGATTTGTGATAGCCCGACTCGCTGGAATTCAACCCTCCTGAGTCCTGATGTTTGACCGCCTGCTACAACAGGAGAAAGCCATCAAACAGTATCTGTACAACTACAGTCAAAGGACACAGTCTGGGGAGATGGGGATGTTCTGGACGAAGTACTGGACACTGATGAGAAATGCCTGCAGGCTCATGCGGCTGTTTAAGGAGGTGACAAACCTGGTGAATCACAGTGAAGGCGCCATCAGCGACATGATCCCGCATGCCTTCTTCCTGGAGCGTGCCGTGCGTATAGTGGTGGATCAAGGAGGTGGAGGAGCGTGAACAGGAACAGGAGGAAGAGTTGTGGGATCAATTCTTTATAACTATATGTATTTTTCTACTAAAAATTGTGTTTCGTGGACTTTAAAATTTATTCCCATCCTTTACATTGATATTTTTTTTTATTTTCAAATGTTAATATGAAGGAAAATGAACCAGAATAGAAAGGACCATGGTAACTTGAATTATAAAACATATTTTTTTTTACTAAAATCTTTATGGTATGTGTGACTAGGGGTGTGGCGGGGGCTTGATTAGGGGAGTAGCAGGGGCGTAGCTTAAAGCGGACCCAAACCAAACATTTTTTTTAATTCAAAATATTTAGTTGCACCACTCTGACACATACAAAGATAAATAAACACTCCTTCAAACCTATGTGCATTTCAGTACATGCTTTTCACCCTTCTCTTTTCATAACTAGGGTTATACAGGTGGCAGCCATTAGCAATTCCTGCTTTGCTGGACACCATCTACTCCACCAGTCTGACGGATTCTGTCCCGGCAATATGAAAGGAAGGGAGGGGTTCCTCCAATAAATGTAAAATATTTTATATTTGTCATCATGCAGCTGAAAAAAGGCTGCTACTTATTATTATAATTTAGAAAAGAGATTTTATTTCTGAAATCTTGTTTTTTAATTTGGGTCCACTTTAAGTGTTCCTCTTTCTCATCTCAAAAAGTTGGGAGGTATGAGATCATAACATTTCAATACAGCTTGGTTCTGCTTGCCACAGATCAAATTGGCCTGTTTGGATCAGTGGGGACCAGTTCCATGTCCGCTCTGCTCCAGTTTCTTGTCCCTTTTGTTTCCGGAGCAGATGCTTTTCCACCATATGAGTAAAGCATCCACTTTCTGGTAAAAATGCAGAAGGTCAGGACCAGGGATGGTCGGAAATGCCCATTTCTGATTCTGCGGAAACTCTGAATTCTGATTTCTCGATTTTCCCTTTTTCTATTTTCGAAGGACTTTTTTATTTGTTTTTTTGTTTTTGTTTTAGAGCATGCAAAAAATGGAAAAAAAATCAGATCAAAAGAAATTGGAAAAATGGAAATCGGAAAAAAGGAATATCAGTTTGTGAAACTAAAAATTTTCAGAGGAATTCTGCATTCTCCGATTGGTCCAATGCTTCCGAGTGCTGTGATTGGGCTAAAATTTCGGAGTTGCGGTGAATTAGATTTTCGTGAAATTCCAATTTCTGATTTCCGATCGGAAATGCGGAAACTTCAATTCCGCTGAATCTGAATGGGCATCCCTAGTCGTGACTTTGTGCGCGGTTTACTGCAGGAGAGGTAATGGATCTGTTAAAAGTAGCAAGTGGAAGCACAAGCTATCTTTAACATTGCATGCATTTGCATGTCTGTCACTGCGTTATCAAAAACGTAACGAACGGGTATGTTTTTGGTGCAACTGGGAACCGAGACAAGTAATGGTGGATTTAACAACAGGTTGGCAATATATATTTCTGAGGGCAAAGCCAAGGCATACACTTGAGAGCAAATCTGAATCCTGAAGAGGAGGAGAGGGTCTTTCACCACTTGTTGAGTTTGTGGATCCCTCTTCTTTGTCCTCTGGGCACCAGATCTTCCCCTGAACCTTTTCAGCTTCCTGTAATTGCGTTCAATCCTAGTTCATTCCCATTATCTCCAGAATCGCACAGGTTATACCATCATGAAGTGATGCGAGTGATAAACAGGCGCCTCATCTGGGACCCGGATGTCACACATGAAGGAGATAGGCTGAGAACAGAGAACAGCAGCCAGCTCCATCCTCGGCACAGCCTCCCCCGAGAGAGTCAGGAGAATAGGGGGCCGGCCAGTGGATATTTGATGGTGTCGCACAATGCTTGGGAAAATCACTTGCCCTTTCCCTGACGCTATGAATTGACTTCAAGGACAGTCCCGATGAAATGCCCAGGAGAAAGCTCCGATCCTGAGAGCTGAGAGCCCGGCCGAGCTACAGGGCCTGTTAATTAAAAATACCAGAACAGCCACCGAACGATCCTGATTCTGGGGCTGATATCGCAAATTGAGGGTAATAAATTCAGCGACGATGACAAATAACTTGTCACCGGGGATCACTTGATACGATCTTCTCACCAGATAACAAAGTGCTGCTCATCACTCATTAAATAAATAAGACTTCTATCGGCAATTTGTTTCTGATGGCCCTCATCTTGAGCTATCTGTCTTATAGACTGTATGCTTCCTATTAAAAGACTTAGGGCTTGATTTACTAAGAGAGTCTAACCTACTTAGCACATCTAAAGTCTTTAGGCGTGCTAACCAGGGTGCTAAGTAGGTTAGCACCGGTTTTCTCAATCAGATCGTGCGCTAAGTCCTATGTGCGCGCAAAGTCCCATAGGCTTTAGTGGGCACTTCGCGCGGAGCGCCCTGCGCTCTGTGCAGTGCGCGCGGTACTTTGCGCACGATCACTACTTCTCACATTTCAACTGAGTTTAGACGTGCTAAGGGCCAGTGCTAAAGTTAGCACCGTTTTGTAAATCAAGCCCTCAGGGTCCTTTTACACTATATGCGATTTTAAATGATCACACTGCACTGCAAATGAAAAGTCATACTGTACATTATAGCCGTGGCACGACCCAAAAATATAAGTGAGCAGTGGCACGACGGGACCCACTGCAAGACGCCGCCCCCTTAGGGCTAGCACTACTTTTGAGATAGGATGCGGCAGTCGACACAACGTAACGTGGTAAGTATAAAAAAAGGGGCCGAAGGAAACGCTTAAAGAGACTCTGAAGTCTCATTAAATTAAGTTTTTATATTAAAAATGTCCTTAACATGATTGCCCTAACTAAAATGCCGCATATTAGTGCCAAGCACACTAATAACTATGCTGTGTTCCTTGTTTTCTTTCTCTGCCTGAAAGAGTTAAATATCAAGTATGTAAGTGGCTGACTCAGTCCTGACTCAGACAGGAAGTGACTACAGTGTGACGCTCTCTGATAAGACATTCCAACATATAAAACACTTTCCTAGCAGAAAATAGGTTCTGAGAGCAGGAAAAAGATAAAAAGGGTCAATAGTTCATAGATTTTAGCTCTGGCATACTTCAATGAATGTGTATTTGAGCAAAAACAATAAAACAGTTAAACATTAAATAGTAGATTTAAACATAAAATAAAACCGTGGAATATCTTAAAAAGTCATTTTTAGGAGAAGGAAGATAGATACAATCGTTTATTTCATTTGTTTATTTTTGCTTCGGGTGTCCTTTAAAAAAAGACATATTTGCAGAAGAAGGGGGAAGCCTCTGTTCAGAAAGCCAGTGCCTATTCAGTATGAAAACCTTGGGCAAGGCTGCATAAAACTGTACCTATCTACTGATCGCACTCATAGTGGCTGAAGGTCTGGCGCTTTGATTCCTCCAGGAGAAAAGCATTACATAAATGTTCTGTGTCTTGTCTTGTCTCTGGATACTGTAGGAGGCCTTTTGTTCCCTCCTCACTGCTGCTGTTTGCTTGGTCCCTTCGGAACATCAGGGATACTCTCCTCCTCTGACATGAGTGTGGCCATGCTGCATCTGCGTGAGCATGGCCACTCCTGTGCAGTAGCACGGAGCCATTTGTGCAATATGCAAATAATCATGATTCAAATGCAGTAGCTGCTTTACAGTCAATATGCGCTGGGAGAGATGTAGGGCTTAAGTTACAAAATGTTTTTTATGGCTATGCATGCACAGTGGTTTCAAGCTCGATACCACTTTGTGGTGGGACCTGGGCAACCTCAAGTAAGCGACTGTTGGGGTGAAGTATGGCGGGGACTTTGTGGGCCCTATGCTGCTATGGTAACCCTGAAGCCCTGACAGGAACTCTGAACATGATGGGTAAAATTAAGCGAAGACTATGTGTAGTTGCTGCAGGTCAGTGAGGTCACACACAGAGAGACTCTTCTAGAGTTGATCTTCTGGAATCAGTAGTCTCTGAGTCACAACCTTGAAACAAATATGTGGCTAATCCATTCCGACTTTAGTAAGAGCACTTAATCTGCATGTTTGTTCAGGCAGGGCCGCCATCAGAAATTTTGGGGCCCTTCACACATCATCAGCCCCCCCCCCCCCCGATTTGGAATGATTGCACAGCGCTCAATAATTTCCCCCCTCAGTATAGGTAGGTAGTTAGTCAGGTATAGGTGCCCCCAGTATAAGTGGCCAGTATAGTTTCCCCAGTATAGGTAGCTAGTATAGTAGACCCCAGTATAGGTAGGATAGTTGCCTCCAGCATAGGTAACTAGTATATTTGCCCCAGTATAGGTAGCTAATATGGTTGCCCCAGAATACATAGCTAGTATAGTTGTCCCCAGTATAGCTAGTATAGTTGCCCTAGTATAGGTAGTTAGTATAGTTGCCCCCAGTATAGATAGTATAGTTGCCCCAGTATAGCTAGTATAGTTGCCCTAGTATAGGTAGTTAGTATAGTTGCCCCCAGTATAGATAGTATAGTTGCCCCAGTATAGGTAGTATAGTTGCCCCAGTATAGGTAGTTAGTATAGTTGCCCCCAGTATAGATAGTATAGTTGCCCCAGTATAGGTAGTTAGTATAGTTGCCCCCAGTATAGATAGTATAGTTGCCCCAATATAGGAAGCTAGTATAGTTGCCCCCAGTATCCCCCTTCCGGGCTCCTCCCTCCTGGAGTTAAATTAGTGTCAGCAGCAGCACCTCTCACTGTATGTTCCTGATTAGTGTACAGTGAGTGGCATTGAGAGCGGAGAAGACCTGGGGAACACAGCACTCCAGCGTCTGGAATGCGGAAGTCAGGTGAGTCATTCCCCGCCCGCTGCCGCTGACACTAATTTAATATCTGGACAGGAGGAGCACGGAAGAGGTGGGGCCTGACCCCCCTCCCCCCGCTTTGTGCCTGCTGCCACTCCTTCCAGCGCTGTCACCCCCTCTTGCTCCACCTCTCACCTCGGGTTCCCTTTCAGACCGGAAGCACAAAACAACAGTAGACATTCCGTGTGCACCCAGAACACATGCATTTTACCAGCGTTTGTGCAAATTACGTAATAAACAAGTAGCGCTTCTTATGTTGCATTCATATCATGCATGCCCCTTGTATAATGTGCATTGCCCTATTTGGAAAATGCATGTTATACAAGGCTTATAACATTAAGTGTAAAATATCGGTATTCACTTCCGATATTTTATCATGGCTCAACCTAACCCTACTTTCACACAGAACCCTCCCCCGGTGCCTAACCCTAACCCCCCCACTTGCACAAATGACCTACATGATGCCTAACCCTAACCCCCCACCCACAAATTTCCTAAGTGACGTCTAACCCTATACCCCCCACAGCACAAACTACATACCTGATGCCTAATCCTAACACCCCCCCTCCCCCGTACAAACTACATACCTGATGGCTTACCCCTGCCGCCAAAGGCCGAATGCTAAATTATCAGCATTGAGGCATAATTTGGTCATCCATGGTGCCTGAGAAATAGCGAGCGGCACCCAAACTTCTGGCACTAGCGGGCGTCCAAATTGCCTGCTTTGGTTATACAAGTAATGTATATATTGTGTACATAACAAGAGTTGCTCTACTTGCGCAATTCCCATCACATCTCAGTAAAACTGATGCGTACTATGTGCGCACGTAACTTTCACCATTGTGCTAGGAATCTGCCTCTTAGAGACAAGAAGCCTGGCCTGTGAATGGCTGGATCTGGTCTAAGCACACCAGCAGTGGCATAGCTAAGGAGCTATGGGCCCCGATGCAAGTTTTACATTGGGGCCCCCCAAGCACTCTATACATAACAATTGATGCTGTGCACCAAAACCTGCTAATGGCAATTACAGTGTCAGAGGTACCAGAAGGGAATGGGGAGCAGTTTGTCAATGATTACCACTATTCAAAGTATCTATAGAAGTGATTATTACCAGCACAGGACTCATAGAGAGCTAATACTGCAGTTGAGGGAGGGCCCCCCGGGGCCCCTCTGCTCTGACCCAAGGGCCCCAATGCGGTCGCAACCTCTGCACCCCTTATTGCTATCAGGGATGCTCAGCAGAGCTCGAATATTCGAGTAGCTCGAATATTCAAGCTCTTTTTCAGCTATTCGAGGTCGAATACCGAGCTCGAATAGCTGCAGCTATTCGAATGGGCTATTCGAGTGAACTCGAATAGCCCACTCACTATTCGCGCTATTCGAGCAAACAGCGCTATTCGAGCTCGAATACCGAGCTCGAATAGCGTCATAGCCCAGATTGATGTCCTTAGAGCCAATCAGAGGGCTCCTAGGCCCTCTGACGGCAGCCAATCACAGAGGGGGACCCTGGCTAGCCCCTACCCTATAAATAGCGGCCGCCATGTTCGGTTTTTCCGTCCTTGCCTGACTTGTACAGAGAGAGATCTGCTCCTTTGTGCTTTGGCTTAGCAAGTGCTCTATAGTGGTCAATTACCTAGCGTTTTTGCTCATATACACCTGCTATATACACCTATATTGTTGTTAGCTAGATAGAGATTGTATTTTAGTTAGTAGCTTGTGTGTTACATAGAGACAGCTGCTGCTGCAGGCAGGCTTACACAGCTTTAGGCCTCAGGGCTTTGCCTCTGTGGGCAGCTGTCCTCCTGTCCTCTGTTAGTTTATTTCTCATCTATACCAGTCAGTGTTTCTGCTGTGTATTCTACCCTGTCTTGTCCTTTACTTACTGATTGATTATTGTATTTTGTAGTTATACAACTGTACTAGGGACACTCACTGTTACTGTTCATAGCTCCTGCGTGTGTGTGTGCGTGCACTGTCTGTAGTGTACACACAGTACACAGTATTCCCTTCTACTGAATCATCTGATTACTACTGAATCTGATTATTGTATTTTCTAGTTGTACTTACTGTACTAGGGACACTCAGTCACTGTTCATAGGCTAGCTCCTGCGTGTGTGTGTGTGCGTGCACTGTCTGTAGTGTACACACACTCTATTTCCTTCTACTGAATCTGATTACTACTGATTATTGTATTTTCTAGTTAGTGTACTAGGGGACACACTCACTGTTCACTGTTCACACTTACTGATTACTGAATTATTGTATTTTGTATTTGTACTGTACTAGTAATCACTTAGCGATCTAATCACTTAGTGATTAGTGTCACCTCACCCACTAACCCACTCCCTTAAAGTACCCCACTTTTTCACCCGCCCTTTTAAAAACGTTTTTGTTTACGCCCAAAACATCTAAGATGTCTGGAAGTGGCAGCCAGCGCGGTTTGGGCAAGGGGAAGGGCAGCAAGGGAATCAGGAGGAGAGGGAGCAGCATTGTGGCAAGCCGCGGCCGCGCCACCATGCACAGTTCCGCAGCAGCAGCAGCTGCGTCAGTGGCTAACATTCCGCCTATAGCCACTGGCCGTGGACGCCTTGGGCGCCCAGCAGGACCATCTGCAACTCACGCTGCAGAGACACAGCAGCAGCAGCGTGTAGTACCTGCTCCTATTTTCCTCCAGCCAGGTCGGTCCCATTGAGGAAAAGGATGCAGCCACTGTGGTGCAACTGATGACGGAGGATGAGCAGCCCGCCATCAGCTCTGCATCCGAGGCCTCCACCCTCACCACCACCACCACCCCTGTTCGCAGCAGCCGCCCAGCAGGGCCTGGGGAGGAGGCCAGTTCACCGTCAGTTGGCGATCTGTCATTCAGCAGTCTTTTGACCCCAGGCATCATGAGTCAATTGTCTGCTGTTGTTGGCGATTTTGAGGAGGAGATGCTGATGGGCACTTTGGGGGAGGAGGGATTGGACAGCAAGACTGTGGCGACAGTCAAGCAGCCCATCCATGCATCAGGAGAGGAGTTTGGGGGGTCATCATCCCAGCAGGACATGTTTCAGGAGGGGGAGGATGATGATGATGATGACGGGGTGACAGACAAAGACTGGGTGCCGCCACCACCAGCACCTGGGGATGTCATCATCAGCAGCTCTGAGGAGGAGGAGGAGGAGGATGCGCTTGTGGGCCTTGCAAGGAGGCGCATCATTGCAAGCATTGGCAGCAGTAGGCAGGTCCCACAGCCTGCTGGTGTCTCAGGCTCAGCAGCAGCAGCAGCAGCAGCATCTGCCAGTACCACCACCAGCCGCACCCAAGCCCCCCCCCCCCCCCCCCCCCAACCACCACAGGGAGACAGGCAGCAGCGGCTCCAGGCCGTAGGGGGGTTTTCTTGTCACCAATCTGGCAATTTTTCACCATGCCCACAGTTTACAGCAAGTACGCCACTTGCAACCACTGTCAGCGGAAGTTGATCAGAGGTGCAGACCCCTTAAAGTTCAGCACCAGCTCTCTCATCAACCATCTTGCTGCTAAACATTACCACCAGCATGAGGAGTTCCAGAGGCTGAAGGCATCTGGTGCTGGCAGTGGCACCACACCCATCACTGCACAGCCTTCAGCAGCAGCAGCAACAGCAGCCACCCGCCCTCCTGCTCCTCCAGCACCACCAGCAGGAGTGCGGAAACGCACTGCTCCTTCCCCCTCTGCAACTCCTGCTGCCGACACTGAGGCCTGTTCTGGCAGCCAGTCCTCAGTGACCTCCTCTGCTGTCTCCGCTGATTCCCGTGCTAGCAAAAGGCCACGCCAGAGCCTTTTGAGCGAGTCCTTCCAGGGGGTGGTTAGGGCTCTGCCTCCCAGCAGCCGTCGCGTGCGGCAGCTGAACGGCTTGCTGGCACGGGCCATGTGCTCCCAACTCCTGCCGTACACGCTCGTGCAGGAGGGGAGCGACATGCGTGCGCTGCTTGCTTGTGCAGCCCCAGACTGGCAGCTCCCCAGCAGACACTTCTTCGCCCGCCAGGTCATGCCTGCACTGCACCGCTTTGTCATGGCCAATGTGGAGCGAGGGCTGGAGCACGCGGTTGGTGAAAGGGTCCACGTCACCATGGACTCCTGGAGCAGCCGCTTCGGGACAGGCCGCTACCTGTCCTTCACTGTCCACTGGGTCAGCTTGGTGGAAGGGGGTGAGGATGGGAGAGCAGCAGCGGGCACAGCAGCAGCAGCAACACAGTGGGTGGTGCCACCCCGCAGGGTCAGGGGAACTGCAGCAGGTTCCTCCGATCCTCTGCCATCCTCTGGCACACCTGGCCAAACCCCCCGCCTCAGCAGCAGCGTGAAGCCACGCCACTGCCAAGCGCTGCTGCAGTTGGTCAGCCTTGGGAAGACCAAACTGACGGCAACCTATGTGTTGGCCAAACTCCAGCAGCAGGAGAGGATTTGGCTGACCCCCAGAGGCCTCAGAGTCGGAGAGGTGGTGGCCGACAATGGGGCCAATCTGGTTGCCGCAATCGACAGGGGAAACCTGACCCACATCCCCTGTCTTGCCCACGTGCTGAACCTGGTGGTGCAGAAGTTCTTGCGCACCTACCAGGGGATGGGCGAACTGCTGGAAACGGCAAGGAATGTTGTGCGTCACTTCCGGCGCTCGGCTGCAGCCTGTGCGAGCCTGGAAGATGTGCAAAAGGAGCTGGAGCTGCCACGCCATCGGCTGATCCTTGACGTTCCAACTCGCTGGAACTCCACCCTGGCGATGTTGGAGCGTCTGGTTGAACAGAAGCACGCTGTCAACCAGTACCTTGCCCTGGCCACTGTGTCCGCCACTCAGAAAAGGGACAAGACCAGCAACATCCCGTCCATCGTCCCCGATGACGACTGGGGGCACATGCAGCAGGTGTGCTTAGTGCTGGCTCCCTTTCTGCAGGCCACCAACATGGTGAGCAGGGACCATGCTATGGTGTGCGAGTGGGTGCCCCTGGTTTGTCTGCTGAACAGGGCCCTCGATGCTTTGCTGGAACAAGGAGCGGCAGCCTTGGCCCAGCAGGAGCGGCATGCAGCTGCACAGTCCACCTCTGAGGGGGAGGAGGAGGAGGACTTGGTGGAGGTCCCTGACCTTGCTGCTGATGAGGGGGATCAGCACAGTGCAGCTGAGTTGGTGCGGGGGTGGAGAGAGGATGAGTCGGCAGAGGAGGAGGATGAGGACAGCACTGCCATCGATGTGCCAGCACACGTGGCCCGCCTCTTCCCAATGGCAGCGCACATGCTGACGTGCCTGCGCAAGGACCCCAGGGTGATCTAGATGAAGCAGAGGGAGGACATCTGGATCAGCATGATGTTGGACCCGCGCCTCAAGGGGAAGTTGAGCCAGTTCCTGCCTCCTGCAGGAGGAGACCCAGCGCAACAAATAAGGAGCTTGCAGCAGGCCCTTGTTGAGCGCTTGGAGGAAGCCTTCCCCCAGCCTTCCACCCCCACTGTCCAGCCAGCACAGAGGCAGCAGCAGGTGCCTGCATCCAGCAGCAAGCGCCCCACAGACCTGCTGTCTCTTAGCAACGAGCTCTACAGGACTGTAGAGGCTCCAGCAGTGACTAGAGAGGAGGTGCATGCAGCAGCATCCTCCTCCGGTCACAGCCAGCGCCTGACCCGCATGGTGGCTGACTACATGGGGTCCTACAGCGGGCTTGACAGCGATGCCCCTGTTGATCCCATGGAGTATTGGGTCAAGCGCCTGGAGATCTGGAGTGAGCTGGCGCAGTACGCCCTGGAAGTGCTGTCCTGTCCCCCTTCCAGCGTGCTGTCCGAGCGCTGCTTCAGTGCAGCTGGTGGTGTGGTCACCGAGAAACGCTCACGTCTGTCTCACAAGTCTGTGGACAGACTGACGTTTCTCAAGATGAACCAGGCGTGGGTGGAAGGCGAGTTCCTGGCCCCTGTTGTCGGCGAGAGGGGGACATGAACTGGCTGCCGGAACCATCGTTAATATGCCTTACCACCCTTTACCACCTCCTGGCTCCTGCTCACTACTAAGCCAGCCTGGTTCAGTTTGACTATTACGTCGCCTGTAGCCACACATTTTACACCTACAGTGGGCTGCTGTGTACTGCCCTTCTGTTGTCTGTCTGTGTTTCCCACTGCCAGGGTACACAGATTTACCTTCTGCTGCCACTCTGCCACCAGCTATTACGTCCAACAATAGCTATCTGTTAAATTTGCCTTAAAAAATAATAATAAAAAAAAAAAACAATAAAAAAAAAAAAGGTTTAATTTCTCTGAGGTGCCCGGGTTGAAAACTGTGTTGTCCCAGTTGTGTATTGGACACGATGTGGGCTGCACGACCGCTGTCTGGGACCTCCTGTTGTGTTTATTTACAGCCCTGGTATCACCGCTAGGTACCAGGGCTATTATGTCACGCTGCCTACCTACCTGCTGCCACACTCACACTACTCCTCCATTCCTCCTGCTGCTGCTGCTGTCTGTCTGCTGTGTTTCCCACTGCCAGGGTACACAGATTTACCTTCTGCTGCCACTCTGCCACCAGCTATTACGTCCAACAATAGCTATATGTGTAATTTGCTGAATAAAATAAAAAAATATAAACCATTAAAAAAAAAAAAAAAGGTTTAATTTTTCTGAGGTGCCCGGGTTGAAAACTGTGTTGTCCCAGTTGTGTATTGGACACGATGTGGGCTGCACGACCGCTGTCTGGGACCTCCTGTTGTGTTTATTTACAGCCCTGGTTTCACCGCTAGGTACCAGGGCTATTATGTCACGCTGCCTACCTACCTGCTGCCACACTCACACTACTCCTCCATTCCTCCTGCTGCTGCTGCTGTCTGTCTGCTGTGTTTCCCACTGCCAGGGTACACAGATTTACCTTCTGCTGCCACTCTGCCACCAGCTATTACGTCCAACAATAGCTATATGTGTAATTTGCTGTAAAAAAAAATAAAAAAATAAACCATTAATAAAAAAAAAAAGGTTTAATTTTTCTGAGGTGTTCGGGTTGAAAACTGTGTTGTCCCAGTTGTGTATTGGACACGATGTGGGCTTCACGACCGCTGTCTGGAACCTCATGCTGTGTATTTACGGCCTGGTACCACCGCTAGGTACCACAGCCTATTATGTCTCGCTGCCTGCCTCATTGACTGCCTGCTGCCACACAATCATCCTCCTCCTGCTGCTGCTGCTGAATTTACCTCCTGCTGTCTGTGTGTTTCCACTGCCAGGGAGCACATACAATGGCGCTTCCACCATGCGCCACCAGCTATTTATTACGCTCAAAAATAGCTGCATTTCTTTAAAAAAAAAAAATAGAAGAGAAATAAGTGAAGAAGAAGAAGACGATATAGAAGAAGAAGATATAGAAAAAGAAGAAGAAGAAGAAGGAGAAGAAGAAGAATATATAGAAAAAGAAGAAGAAGAAGAAGAAGAAGAAGAAGAAGAAGAAGAAGAAGAAGAAGAAGAAGAAGAAGAAGAAGAAGAAGAAGAAGAAGAAATAGAAAAATAGTAATAAGAAGAAGATATAGAAAAAGAAGATATAGAAGAATATGAAGAAGAAGAATATGAAGAAGAAGAAGAAGATGAAGAAGAAGATGAAGAAGAAGAAGATGAAGAAGAAGAAGATGAAGAAGAAGATGAAGAAGAAGAAGATGAAGAAGAAGAAGATGAAGAAGATATAGAAGATAAAGAAGAAGAGGTATATACAGTACTGAACAGAATTTTGGACAACTTCTCTTTCCACCTTTTGTTTTTTTTTAAAGGAACATCCCCACATAATCACTTGCTGTTGTTACTTGGAAAAAAAGATGTTTCTTGCATCATTCACCCCCAAAACAAGTGTTGGAAGCTATTTAAGGCCAATTCGAATAGTCAGCTCGAATAATGAGCTCGAATACCGACTCGAATAGTGAGCTCGAATTTCGAGGTCGAATCGAATAGTAAAAAATAGAGATGGGACGACGAATCCGGCGAATCCACGAATCCCTCGAATATTGGGAAATATTCGAGATTCGTGGATTCGAATCCCGACGCCATTTTCCACTTTACGAATCCGCCGAATCCCGACGCTGCATCGCCGCGCATCCGCCGCTCGCACTCGTCCTCCTCCGACCCGCGCCTCCTCCGACCGCCCCGCGCCTCCTCCGCCCGGCCGCCGCATACTTTGTATCAACTCACATGTCCAGTGGAGCGCAGACAGAGCGGCAGACCTCTCGCTGACTTCCTGGTTCCCTCTAGTGACGGCTTTTACAATGACGTCATCAGTAAAAGCCGGTCCGGCCACTAGAGGGAACCGAGAAGTAAGGACGAGGTCTGCCGCTCTGTCTGCGCTCCACTGGACATGTGAGTTGATACTTATGCAGGGGTGAGCGAGGAGGCACGGGGGACGGAGGAGGCCATGGGGGTGAGCGGAGGAGGCACGGGGGGGGGGGGGAGCGACACCTACCTACCTACCTACCTACCACTTTACCTACCTACCTGCCACTATACCTACCTAAAGGCCCCCTATACGTACCTACCTACCTACCGGGCACTATACCTACCTACCTACAGGCCCCTATACCTACCTAAAGGCCCCCTATATGTACCTACCTACCTAAAGGCCCCTATACCTACCTAAAGGCCCCCTATACTACCTACCTACCACTATACCTACCTACCTACAGGCCCCTATACCTACCTAAAGGCCCCCTATACTACCTACCTACCACTATACCTACCTACCTACAGGCCCCTATACCTACCTAAAGGCCCCCTATATGTACCTACCTACCTAAAGGCCCCTATACCTACCTAAAGGCCTCTATACCTACCTACCTAAAGGCCCCCTATACGTGCCTACCTACCTAAAGGCCCCTATACCTACCTACCTAAAGGCCCCTATACCTACCTACCTACATACCTACCTATACTTAAGGCCTTATACCCTGCTACCTATACTGAAGGTCCCTTTAACTACCTACCTACCTACAGGACACTATACCTACCTACCTACCTACCGGCCACTATACCTACCTACCTACCTACAGGCCACTATACCTACCTAAAGGCCCCCTATACGTACCTACCTACCTATCTAAAGGCCCCTATACCTACCTACCTACCTAAAGGCCCCTATACTTACCTACCTACCTACCTACCTAAAGGCCCCTATACCTACCTACAGGCCTCTATACCTACCTACCTACTTAAAGGCCCCCTATACGTGCCTACCTACCTAAAGGCCCCTATACCTACCTACCTAAAGGCCCCTATACCTACCTACCTACATACCTACCTATACTTAAGGCCCTATACCCTGCTACATATACTGAAGGTCCCTTTAACTACCTACCTACCTACAGGACACTATACCTACCTACCGGCCACTATACTTACCTACCTACCTACAGGCCACTATACCTACCTAAAGGCCCCCTATACGTACCTACCTACCTACCTAAAGGCCCCTATACCTACCTACCTAAAGGCCCCTATACCTACCTACCTACATACCTACCTATACTTAAGGCCCTATACCCTGCTACCTATACTGAAGGTCCCTTTACCTACCTAAAGGCCCCTATACCTACCTACATACCTACCTATACTTAAGGCCTCTATATACCCTGTTACCTATACTGAAGGCCCTATACCCTGCTACCTATACTGAAGGTCCCTTTACCTACCTAAAGGCCCCTATACCTACCTACATACCTACCTATACTTAAGGCCTCTATATACCCTGCTACCTATACTGAAGGCCCATATACCCTGCTACCTATACTGAAGGCCCCTATACCCTGCTACCTATACTGAAGGCCTATATACCCTGCTACCTATACTGAAGGCCCATATACCCTGCTACCTATACTGAAGGCCCATATACCCTGCTACCTATACTGAAGGCCCATATACCCTGCTACCTATACTGAAGGCCCATATACCCTGCTACCTATACTGAAGGCACATATACCTTGCTACCTATACTGAAGGCACATATACCCTGCTACCTATACTGAAGGCACATATACCCTGCTACCTATACTGAAGGCCTATATACCCTGCTACCTATACTGAAGGCCCATATACCTTTCTACCTATACTGAAGGCCCATATACCTTGCTACCTATACTGAAAGCTACCAATATTGAAGGCACCCATACCTAGCTAGCTATACTGAAGGCACCTTTACCTCGCTACCTATACTGCGGGCAACTATACCACGGATCGCACAATTCGTATGTGCAGGATTCGTTAGATTCGGGATTCGAAAGGTTCGAGATATTCGAGAACCTTTTTAGATTCGGATCCGGATTCGGATTCGAAGAAATTGTGGATTCGTCCCATCCCTAGTAAAAAATATTCGACTCGAATATTCGACCGAACTCGAATAATTTACTATTCGAATTCGACCTATCTCGAATAATAAAAAGGGGTATCCGAGCATCACTGATTGCTATGCCCTTGCACACCAGTGACATTTGCATTAGGAAAACTGTACAAGAGTACTCATGGTCAGCTGCACTGTGTGCAGGAAAGGAGAAACTTCTGCCTAATTGGGTAACAACTGGTGCCAGTGATTATCAAGTCATCAGGGTGGGAGTTTATTGCTGGAGTGACATCATGTTACCCGAGGGACCCATCTGTCCTTGGGAAAAGGGGGAGACATTTACATATGTTTGTCTATTTACAGTCTCAGCTCTATAAATCTGTCTGTATTCAGTAACACCTGCTGAAGAATGGACTATCCAGCCCACCCTGCATGGTAGCCCTATCTGTCCAGCACTTGTCAGCAGGGAAGTCATGTGATTACCCTACTTAGAGGCACAGGCAAGAACTCTCTGCTCTGATTGGGTCACAGAAAAACATGTTTTTTCAACTAAATCTTTGACACAAGGCAAACTCATTTAAAGTTGAACTGTAGTGAAAATGACATAATGGATATAATTGCGTATTATTTACAATATTCATTTATAGATTTTTTAGTCTGCTAGTCAGGAAGTAGTGAGAGTAAATGGCTGCAGACAGAGGAGCCCGGTGGCAAGTGAACTTCACATGGAGCTAGATAGAAGGAGGTGAGTTGTTTCTACAGGTTTCCCAGCCCAATAACACTTCAGTGGAGGGGGAGCACAGGGATGGGGGACTGGGGAGAGGAAGGGAGGGAAAAGTTGTGCCCCCCTCCCCACGGGGGCACAGTGTGGCCATGGCTCTCCCCTCCATCGCCTATTCTAGGGGCACTTATACTGTGGCTAACCTATATTGGGGCACCTATGCCTGGCTACCTATACTGGCGGCACCTGTACCTGGCTACCTATACTAGGGACACCTATGCCTGGCTACCTATACTGGCGGCACCTGTGCCTGGCTACCTATGCTAGGCACACCTATGCCTGGCTACCTATACTAGGGACACCTATGCCTGGCTACCTATACTAGGGACACCTATGCCTGGCTACCTATACTAGGGACACCTATGCCTGGCTACCTATACTGGGGCACCTATACCTGGCTAACCTACACTGGGGCACCGGTGCCTGGCTAACTATACTGGGGGCACCTGTGCCTGGCTACCTATACTGGGAGCACCGGTGCCTGGCTACCTATACTGGGGCACCTATATTTGGCTAACCTACACTGGGGCACCGGTGCCTGGCTAACTATACTGGGGGCACCAGTGCCTGGCTACCTATACTGGGGGTTAGAAGGACAAGAAAAAGAAACCGAGAGCCAAATCTGGTGTAGTATTTTTGAAAAGTTGGGAATATATTGAAATAAAAGTTATACTCACAAGTCAGGGTTACCACACAGGCAACCACTGATACAGCAGGTGGGGAGAATTGTAACCTGACCCCACTCAGGTCTAAAAAGTCGCTCTCTATAGATAGGAAGAATGGGGATACACCCCTCCACCAAGGGTGGACTAAGATATTGAGTAACGGGAGTAATAGAGGCGCCAAACAAGTATAAAATAAATTAAAAACCGTCTAAAAGGAGGGAAATGGGTGGATTCACCTCCCCCAAATGCAAATGACCAGGCTAATATAGCCGTAGGATTTATAATTCTATTTATTAAAACAATTCTCCAATAGTGATGCAACGCGTTTCACGGGCAAACATCCCGCTTCATCAGGCAACACAACAAGGAGAACACATATGTAGGTCAATCTGTGGCCAGAGTGCCTCTATACGTATATGTATAGAGGCGCTCTGGCCACAGATTGACCTACATATGTGTTCTCCTTGTTGTGTTGCCTGATGAAGCGGGATGTTTGCCCGTGAAACGCGTTGCATCACTATTGGAGAATTGTTTTAATAAATAGAATTATAAATCCTACGGCTATATTAGCCTGGTCATTTGCATTTGGGGGAGGTGAATCCACCCATTTCCCTCCTTTTAGACGGTTTTTAATTTATTTTATACTTGTTTGGCGCCTCTATTACTCCCGTTACTCAATATACTGGGGGCACCGGTGCCTGGCTACCTATACTGGGGCACCGGTGCCTGGATACCTATACTGGGGGCACCGGTGCCTGGCTACCTATACTGGGGGCACCTATGCCTGGCTACCTATACTGGGGGCACCTATGCCTGGCAACCTATACTGGGGGCACCTATGCCTGGCTAACCTATACTGGGGGCACCGGTGCCTGGCTACCTATACTGGGGGCACCAGTGCCTGGCTACCTATACTGGGGGCACCGGTGCCTGGCTACCTATACTGGGGCACCTATGCCTGGCTACCTATACTGGGGGCACCTATGCCTGGCTACCTATACTGGGGGCACCTATGCCTGGCAACCTATACTGGGGGCACCTATGCCTGGCTAACCTATACTGGGGGCACCGGTGCCTGACTACCTATACTGGGGGCACCGGTGCCTGGCTACCTATACTGGGGGCACCGGTGCCTGGCTACCTATATTGGGGCACCTATGCCTGGCTAACCTACACTGGGGCACTTATGCCTGGATAACCTATACTGGGGGCACCGGTCCCTGGCTACCTATACTGGGGGTTCCTATACCCGGCTACCTATACTTGGGGGCTAAATACAGCATTGCAAATAACATTCTCGATTCCACGGGGGGCAACATTTTTACACCCTCGCCCTGGGTGCAATTCAGCCTAGAAACTGTGATTGGGCTGCTGTGTGGTATTTCCACAGAAATCCGATTTCCGTTTTCCAATTGGAAATGCAGATTTCCGACGGAAAAATGTAGGAAATTTCATTTCCGCAGAATCTAAATGCGCATCCCTACTTACTTGGCAAGTATTTCACTTTTTTTTTTTAATTCCTTCAGGTTTACTTGAACCCATTTTCACAACATTCAAAACTAAACTTTATAAAAAAAAAAAAATCCCTGGATTTGGGTTTTAAATAAATTAAACAAAAATGAAAAAAAAAGAACCCTTTTAAGCTGCTTAAAATGGTTATCTGATTGGCGGTGATAGGTCTCTCTGCTTTATTTCGTGTTCATAAATCAGCTCTTTTGTTGGCGTAATGCGCCGTGACAATGGTTATGTTTACATTGCCTGTGCCGCGGTGTTGCCAAAGCCTTTCCGAACTTCAAGCACTTTAATCCCACTAAGTGGTTTGGCCATTGAACCACTGCCATCTTCCTCCCCTTGGCTGACAGTCTATAAATCTCCCCTGCTGGCGGCCGGCCTGGTTGCCGGGGGCTCGGCAGACGACCCCGATGAATCTGATGCGGGTGGGATGTGTTTATCTCCGGATGAATGGCCTTTTCTCTGCTCCTTCTGGCCCCATTCAGCAAGGTTTGTTTAGGCCAAGGCTCCCCTATTCACCTTAACACTTCTCGGGTTAATAAAACCGGCCTTTGTTTGTATCGGAGATCTATAAGGGGATGCCATTAAGCCCCGTTGTTGCTGCTTGTTAGCCCAGTGCTAAATGGTTTGATCTGTGACCAGAGATGGTTTAAACCCAACAATTACAGGCATATTATCTGTGAGGGACACGGATGGGGGGGCTCACGATGATTACCGCCAATCTATTCAGAGAGACGGATCGTTCTTGACCGAGTCACCGTGACCTCGTGTGTCACTTGCGGAAATGGTGGTTCGGTCTGATAAATGGCCTGCGGCACGGAGCACCTCTGGATGGCCGTCTGTAAATGGGACCTGTCGTAATGGATGATACCTGCTGGCAGAGCTTCCTCTATCAGTGGAGGGACAGAGCTTTGGAATAATGTAGTAATGGGTACGAAGGATACCTTACTAGTTCACTCAGAGAATATATCTACCAACTTCCTAAACCCCTCTGTTGATGGCTAATCCTAAGACCCTCCCCTGGTGGTCCCTAACCCTAAGACCCACCCTGGTGGTGCCTAACCCTAAGACCCCCCTGGTGGAGCCTAATCCTAAGATCCACCCATGGTGGTGCCTAACCCTAAGACCCCTCTGGTAATAACGGCGGATCGCTCAGAAACAGCCGTATCAGTCTGCAGACAGACTGTACACACGCCGGACTGTCGCTGGAACGCCCAGCGGGAGGTGACGACGGACCCGTCAGTGCCTCCAGTCCGGAGTGTGTACGGACCTTAAAACCTACCCTGAAGGTTCCTAACCCTAAGACCCCCCTAATGGTGCCTTACCTTAAGACCCTGCTGGAGGTGCCTAACCCTAAGAACCCCTCCGGTGGTGCCTAACCCTTAGACTTCCCTGGTGGGGCCTGACCCTTAGACCTCCCTAGTGGGGCCTAACCCCAAGACCCCCCTGGAGGTGCCTAACCCTAAAAGCCCCCTCCTGACGCCTAGCCCTAAAACCCTCATTTCTGATGCCTTACCTTAACCCTTCCCCTCCTCTTCACTGCAATTAATGGAAAAAATTATGCATTTCTAAGACAATACATTTCACAACGATATTTTATGAAAATATAATTCTCAAAACAAATTTCGAAATGATAAAAAAAAAAAAACAATTTACAAAACGATCATTCTCAGAACGAATTTCAAAACAATTTTTCGAAACGATAATTCTCAAACTGTAAAAATTTGTTTTGGTTGGACGGGCCCCACACCCACTATTTATCAGGTGTGCAAATTTCTGCTTTTGGTACCCAATAGCTGATATTTTGCATTAGCGCCAATGGGGTGACCAAAAAGTCTATTAGCCCCAGGTGCCGAAATTTCCTGCTTCCAGTGACCCACTTCACCTGCTACTGCTGCTGTTCAGAGTTCAGCTAAATATTAGTGAAATCATGGGCCCCAAATTACCCCCATCGCTGCTCCCGCCGCTAAGTCGGAGTTTGTGGCACAGTGCCAAGATTACTCTGTAGAGCCGCTATAGCTGCAATTTACATTGTGGTCTACAACTGTGCACTATCTTCTGAATGGGCTGTGTACCATAGATACCTATCAAAAAACCACACCCTAAACCACACCCCATATCTTGGCCACACCCACATGCTGGTGTATCAGACTTCAACAACCAAATAGGGTCTTCCTACTGTATATATCTCAGACGGAGAGCGATTTATAAGAATAAGCCCTTGTTCTGCGGCCACTCCCAGAAGGTTCCTCGCACAATGACATCCATTAGAGCATTAATAGGAAATAAAAGAATAATTTAGGAAGAGACATTTTATCCAGCCATGTTCTGCAATGGAGTCACTGCAATTAAACTCTCCCCGGAGGGGGCGGCTACCTCCGCCCGGCAGCCCTATCTGTCCTCCGCAGGCCCGATAATGACGTCTCGTCCGCTGGCTGCCCCGGCTTGCACAATGAGAGCCCATCGCAGAGGTTACAGGACAGCCGCCACCCCGCTCCTGGGAAGCGGATTCCGTGAATTGCTAATTATAAGCCCGTGTTCGAGAGGGATTAGCATCTCCGCTGGAAAAAAAATGAGCATTTCAATTAGGAGGAGGAATTCAATTTCTTTGTCATCGCTGTTTGCGCAGGAAAGGTGTTTGGGTGACACCGTTATACATCACGCATAGACTTTATAAGGCTTTATAGAGATTTCAGAGGTAAAGAAATGATTTGTCTTTCAAGAGAGACATTCATTAAACAAAAAAAAAACAAAAAAACCCAAAAATTTGCAGAAATACCCCATAAGTGATTTTGATTAAATATTTGAAACCCCTGGCTGCGCCCATTTTTTTTTTATTATTATTAATAAAGACATCCCTCCCTTTCTCCCTCTCCCAGCCACATAAGAATAAATGATTTAAAAAGGCCATAAATATTTTAAAGCAGCAGGAGCAGCCACTCTAGCCCAGGAAAAACAACACATATATAAGTAGATCAGCAGTATTTAAATATGTATGTATTTATGTCTCCTAAAAAATCCATATCCCTATTTGATGTTGCATGCGTATAGCCAGGGCAGTGCAAAGGGTCCTTAAGTGGGGGGTGCCCAAATTTAAAAAAGCCCCCCCCCCCAAATGCACAGTAGTACCTACAAGTGGTGGGGGACCTTCCCCCCGAGCCCCCTTGCCCTGCGGTGACTTGTGACCTTAGACCCCGGCTCGCAAACCATACTCCTGAGCCCCTCCACTTGACACATACATTCAGTCAAAGAAGTTCTGGCTGCATTTGCCACCTCCAAACTCCTCATCCATGCCCTTATAATTTCCCGCCTTGACTACTGGAATGCCCTTCTGTCTGGTCTCCCTATGACCCGAATAGCCCCACTGCAGTCCTTCATGAATGCGGCAGCCAGAATTATCCACTCCTCCCATCGCTCCACCACGGCGGATCCCCTCCTTGAATCCCTCCACTGGCTTCCTATCCAGTCCAGAATCAGATTAAAGATGCTGTGTCTGACCTACAAATCTGTCCACAAAACCTGTACAACCTACATTTCCGATCTAACTCAGAGATACACACCTAGCCGCTCACTCTGCTCCTCCAATGAACTTCGCCTTACTGCCCCCCGGCATCACCCAGTCCCATGCACGCCTCCAGGACTTCTCAAGAGCTGCATGATGGGCAACATCAGTCGGATGAGTTGGGGGTTGGGGATCCCCCGCTCGCCACTTTATGTCACGCGCCTGCCGCTCCATTGTCCCTCCGTCCCGCGCATAGCAACAGTCTGCTTTGTCAGATACATATCTGACTCGCATCGGTACTGGCCAGCCCAGCAATGTCACCCAAGGGGACTGGCTCCTGATCCCCAATGGGTAACATAAGTCAGAGGTGTGTACACACCATGAGGACCCCGGGTACAGATACCAGACTTCCAAAGAAAACGAACTACGAAAAGTAATCTGTTGCCTAAAAAAAAGTCCAGTATGTTTACAATCCTTAAATGTGGCCATATGTGTCTCAACTTGGTGGCCGATCGACCATCCGATTCGATAATTATTATCGAGTTGGATGGAAATTCGGTCCCGCCAAGAGCATGCCCGATCGAGGATGCGACCAATTTTAGGTTGTAAGATGTCGGGGCGTAGTGGTCGATCGGGTGCACGGCAGTAATGGTAAGCAATATTGGGACAAGGTAGGAAACCCCCTCCTGCACTTGAGCTATAGACGCCGGCAGCGGCGTGTATTGCGCAAATGGAGGAGCAAGATTCTGAAGACGAATAGGCACCGCGCGGTGGGCGAAATAGGACAGGTAAAAGCACACACGGGGGGGGTATATTTACACACTAGAGGGGCAGCAGCGAGGTGGCAGACTTGGACGATTCCTGAGAGATTCCATGCTGAAATCGATCGAGAATCAGCCTGAGGTGTATGGGCAGCAGACAGATCTCTCTCTAATCAGATTCGATCAGAGAGACATTTGTCTCTTGTAAATTCTCAAGAAGTTAAACCTCATCAATCAGTGACATCACCAGAACCAACGCTGGTTACCTATTACTCTGCCAAAGCAAACAGTTAAGTATTTGTCATCTGCACTCAGTCAGGCCGGCAGAGACAATGGAGCAAATAAACAAGCAAACAATCCCAGGAAAAAGAAGCATGAAAGAAACGTGCATACCTCCTAACTTTTTGAGATGAGAAAGATGGACACTTAAGCCACGCCCCTGCCACACCCCCTGATCACGCCCCATCACACCCCTAGTCACACATACCATAAAGATTTCATAAGAAAAATATGTTGTTTTATAATTCAAACCATGCTGGTCCTTTCTATCCTGGTTCATTTTTCTTCATATGAACATTTTAAAATTGGTAATATATCAACAATGGGAATAAAGTTTAGAGTCAAACACATTTTTTAGTAGAGAAATACATATATTTACATAGAAAGAGGGACAAAGTCCTGAAAGAGGGACAAATGAGGAGGAAAGAGGGACAGGGCTCCAAAAGAGGGACAGTTGGGAGCTATGAACAGGGAGCCCGCCACAGATGCTTTGTAAAGCTGGCCACACACTTACCGATTTTTCCCATCAATATCTGTCCCATTCAAACGCTCTGGTCAAATCTGCTAGAAACTGATGCCCGATCGATCGATCTTTGACCAAGATTGGTCGATTGTTCCACATGAAATATATTGATCAGTTGATGGCGGGTCAAGAGTGGCGGCAGATCGGCCGCCCCTAGCAATACACTGGATTGATCAGGGGTTCGATAGATTTTTAACAGACTTCATAATGATAACTATTAAAAATATGTTCCTAGCTTGTGGCACAGATCAGACAGACCCGTCAGATTTGATCTGACAGAGATCTATCTGATGGCATATACAGTATATTGCACCTAAGATCTGGCGCTTTCTGGGTTAAAGGGAACCTTAACTCATATTAAAAAAAAAAAAAAAATGAGTTTCACTTACCTGAGGCATCTACCAGCCCCCTGCAGCCATCCTGTGCCCTTGCAGTCGCTCATGGCTCCTCCGGTACCCACACTGCCAGCTAGTTTCATTTTTTGCCGACCACCACACGTACCTTTGCACACATTCCCGCTGGTGCAGGAAGCTATCGCGGACATTAACATGTACATTTTTACGCAATGCACCTGTAATGCTTAAAAATGTACATGTTAATGTCCGTGAAAGCTTCCTGCACCAGCAGGAATGCGTGCAAAGGTACGCATGGCCAGGGGTGAGCCTGGGGTGCCTGGCACCTGGGTGCAAGATTTTTTCTGGCGCCTATGGGAGTGGTTAAATTAACCGCGCCCAACCACATAACCACACCCATGTCCTGCCTAATCACACCCACACCTTCCACCTCTTTACGCATGCATGTGATACCCCATTCTTACCCCTCTTCCATGGGCTTGCTCCTGGCTGGCTTTGGCTGCCTGCGAGTCTGCTAGTCTCTGGACTGACTCAGGCTGAGAGGCTCTGCGAGTGCGACGCAGTCACACACTGCGTACTTCTGGCTGCCTGCGGCCACCCTACTTTCGCTCGCTGTTGGCACCTCCCCCCACCAAGCCCAAGCGTGAGGTAGGCTGCCTGTATCTTTCCCGTTATGCCGCCAGCCAGTGTTGCCAACCTTTCACGTTATTTTTTTACTGACAAATACCTAAAAATGTACTGAGAAAATATTTTTTACTGACAAAATTTCCACACTAAATTCACATAAGAGACAGCGTTTCACCAGTAAATGCACGTAATGACAGACAGCCTTTCATCAGTAAATGCACATGAGAGACAGCTTTTCCCCAGTAAATGCACATAATAAGAGACCGCTTTTCCCTAGTAAATGCACATAAGAGACCGCTTTTCCCTAGTAAATGCACATAAGAGACCGCTTTTCCCTAGTAAATGCACATAAAAAGAACGCTTTTCACCAGTAAATGCACATAAAAAGACCGCTTTTCACCAGTAAATGCACATAAAAAGAGACCGCTTTTCACCAGCAAATGCACATAAGAGACAGCTTTTCACCAGTAAATGCACATAATGACAAACAGCCAGTGTCCCCAGTATATGTAGCCAGCCTGGACCCCCTTTAGTTAGCGAGTGACAGGGAGCCCCTTTAGTTAGCGAGTGACAGGGAGCCCCTTTAGTTAGCGAGTGACAGGGAGCCCCTTTAGTTAGCGAGTGACAGGGAGCCCCTTTAGTTAGCGAGTGACAGGGAGCCCCTTTAGTGAGCGAGTGACAGGGAGCCCCTTTAGTGAGCGAGTGACAGGGAGCCCCTTTAGTGAGAGAGTGACAGGGAGCCCCTTTAGTGAGCGAGTGACAGGGAGCCCCTTTAGTGAGCGAGTGACAGGGAGCCCCTTTAGTGAGCGAGTGACAGGGAGCCCCATTAGTGAGCGAGTGACAGGGAGCCCCATTAGTGAGCAAGTGACAGGGAGCCCCATTAGTGAGCAAGTGACAGGGAGCCCCATTAGTGAGTGAGTGACAGGGAGCCCCATTAGTGAGTGAGTGACAGGGAGCCGCATTAGTGAGTGACAGGGAGCGCCATTAGTGAGCGAGTGACAGGGAGCCCCTTTAGTGAGCGAGTGACAGGGAGCCCCGTTAGTGAGCGAGTGACAGGGAGACCCGTTAGTGAGCGAGTGACAGGGAGACCCGTTAGTGAGCGAGTGACAGGGAGCCCCGTTAGTGAGCGAGTGACAGGGAGACCCGTTAGTGAGTGAGTGACAGGGAGACCCGTTAGTGAGTGAGTGACAGGGAGACCCGTTAGTGAGTGAGTGACAGGGAGACCTGTTAGTGAGTGAGTGACAGGGAGACCCATTATTAGTGAGTGACAGAGAGACCCATTAGTGAGTGACAGGGAGCCCCATTAGTTAGCGAGTGACAGGGAGCCCCTTTAGTTAGCGAGTGACAGGGAGCCCCTTTAGTTAGCGAGTGACAGGGAGCCACTTTAGTTAGCGAGTGACAGGGAGCCCCTTTAGTGAGCGAGTGACAGGGAGCCCCTTTAGTGAGCGAGTGACAGGGAGCCCCTTTAGTGAGCGAGTGACAGGGAGCCCCTTTAGTGAGCGAGTGACAGGGAGCCCCTTTAGTGAGCGAGTGACAGGGAGCCCCTTTAGTGAGCGAGTGACAGGGAGCCCCATTAGTGAGTGAGTGACAGGGAGCCCCATTAGTGAGTGAGTGACAGGGAGCCCCATTAGTGAGCAAGTGACAAGGAGCCCCATTAGTGAGTGAGTGACAGGGAGCCCCATTAGTGAGTGAGTGACAGGGAGCCCCATTAGTGAGTGAGTGACAGGGAGCCCCATTAGTGAGCGAGTGACAGGGAGCCCCATTAGTGAGTGACAGGGAGCCCCATTAGTGAGCGAGTGACAGGGAGCGCCATTAGTGAGTGAGTGACAGGGAGCCCCATTAGTGAGTGACAGGGAGCCCCATTAGTGAGTGAGTGACAGGGAGCCCATTAGTGAGTGACAGGGAGCGCCATTAGTGAGTGAGTGACAGGGAGCCCCATTAGTGAGCGAGTGACAGGGAGCCCCATTAGTGAGTGACAGGGAGCCCCATTAGTGAGCGAGTGACAGGGAGCGCCATTAGTGAGTGAGTGACAGGGAGCCCCATTAGTGAGTGACAGGGAGCCCCATTAGTGAGTGAGTGACAGGGAGCCCCATTAGTGAGCGAGTGACAGGGAGCCCATTAGTGAGTGACAGGGAGCGCCATTAGTGAGCGAGTGACAGGGAGCCCCCCTCTAGCCGCCGCCGCTCCCCCCTTACCTGGCAGTCAGTCAGCCAGCACTCAGCAGACCTCAAGATCAGCGGCGACCCGACCAGTAAGTGCGGGCGCCGGACGCACCCGCTCTATATGCGGAAGTGATGTCACTTCCGCATATCAGTGCGGGCGCTGGGTCCTAGCGCCCGCACTATTGGTCGCCGCCTGATCGAGGTCTGACGCAGCGGCGGCGGCGGCGGCTACAGGGAGGGAGGAAGGGAGGGAGAGAGCGGCGGCCAGATGGGGTGAGCGGAGGCTGAGCGGCGCCTGTTGGAGACAGGCGCCTGGGTGCAATGCACCCGCAGCACCCGCCCAGGCTCGGCCCTGCGCATGGCAGCCCGCCGACTCCGAGTCGGCACAGAAGAAACTAGCTGGCGGCGGGGGACCGGAAGAGCCATGAGTGACTGCGAGGGCACAGGATGGCTGCAGGGGGCTGGTAGATGCCTAGGTAAGTAACACTCATTTTTTTTAGAGATAAGGTTCCCCTTAAGCAGTTCCACTCCAGAAGCTGTATTTGGACTTCGCTGATTCTGTTGAATGTCACAGACTAACCAGCAAGCTCATGGTGACCCAGAACTCATTGGAGTGTGTAAGGGACTACAATGGTCCTAAAAGCCCCCTTACTAAGATGTTAAGAAAAACAAAAGTTTGCTTTCCTAAAACAGAAAGAATTTGCGATAATTCAGGTTGGAGTGAGCTTGAGATGTCTCCCAGAGCAACACTGCTGAATATATGCAAATTAACCATTGTACCCTTAGAAGCTCCCAGTGTTGCTCTGGGAGATGTCTCCCAGAGCAACACTGCAACACTGCTGAATATATGCAAATTAACCATTGTACCCTTAGAAGCTAAACACACCTCCAGAACCGCTGGATTGCAATGATGTGTCAGCTTGTTAATTTGTAACAAGCTGACACATCATTGCAATCCAGCGGTTCTGGAGGTGTGTTTAGCTTCTAAGGGTACAATGGTTAATTTGCATATATTCAGCAGTGTTGCTCTGGGAGACATCTCAAGCTCACTCCAACCTGAATTATCGCAAATTCTTTCTGTTTTAGGAAAGCAAACTTTTGTTTTTCTGTTGAATGTGTACAGCATCTGTGTGTGCAGCATCTTGCAAAGATTTCTGTCTGATGTGGAGTTCAGCTCAATAGAATAGACTGTGTAGGTATGGCTCTCATACTACATGGAAGAGGGTAAAATTGGTCTGTGATCTTTCATTTTCAAAAGACTATGGTCTGATGTGTGTATGTGGCCTTAGGGCCCGTTCTCACCTGAGCGGGAATCGCGCGATTCCCGCTCACGGCAAACCGCTAGCGGTATAGTAGCGAGTGGCAATGTTCTCACTGCCGCGGTTGTGGTTAGCGATAACCACAACCGCGCTGCATGCAGCGGTTTGCCAGTGACGAGCGTTCTGCGATTAGCGATCATGATTAGCGTGCACAGCACGCTAATCGCGATCGCTCCAAAACCGCCGCAGTGTCCAGTGATTTTTCCGCGCTAATCGCGGGAAAATCACTCCCGCAAAATGCCGGCGTTCTGCGATTGCAAGTGTAAATGGGCCCTTAGGGTAGGTGCACACATAACATAACATGAAAGGCTTGCAATGTGTCCTATTGGACACAGACACATTGCAAGCCTCACCACCGCGCACTTCCTCCTTCCAGCTTGAAGGAGGAAATGCGCGGTGTGAGGCTTGCAACGCATCCAATAAGACGCATGCAAGCTGTTTGGAGCGCAGGGAGGATGACAGACTTATGGGTAACTAACCCCTTCACTCCCTGCTGCAATTAAGCCTCATTTAAAACACAAATTCGAGTGAGTCATTAGGGACTTGTAACTACTCATGAGCACATGCCTGGTTGTAGTAAACTATGCCCACACTATTCAGCCAATCACAATGCTTTGTGCTGTAGAGGGTGCTGTAATTGGACAGTTTTTCCTTATAAGGTTCCCCGCTAGGTCTCCTAATGTAGACTTAAGGTGCATACACACATCAGACTATAGTCTTTGGAAAATGAAAGATCACAGACCAATCTTACCACCCTTCATGTAGTATGAGAGCCATACCTTCCCAGTCTTTTCTATGGAGCTGAACTTCTCATCAGACAGAAATCTTTGCAAGATGCTGCACACACAGATGCTGTACAGACACAAAAGATCAGTATCTGTAAAAGATCTGTTCCTGCCAAAAATCCATTCCTGCAAATTGCAATGATAGTCTATGAGATCTGCAGATCATCATACACACATGATTTAACTGACATTCATCTGCAGATCAGATCCACCAGGATGGATTTTCAGATCTGCGGATGATTGCTCGATCTGCAGATGAATGTCAGTTAAATCATGTGTGTATGATAATCTGCAGATCTCATAGACTATCATTGCAATTTGCAGGAATGGATTTTTGGCAGGAACAGATCTTTTGCAGATACTGATCTTTTGTGTCTGTACAGCATCTTTGTGTGCAGCATCCTGCAAAGATTTCTGTCTGATGGGGAGTTCAGCTCTATAGAATAGACTGTGTAGAGTATGGCTCTCATACTACATGAAGGGTGGTAAGATTGGTCTGTGATCTTTCATTTTCCAAAGACTATAGTCTGATGTGTGTATGCACCTTAACACTACATAGATCTGGTAGGGTTGTAAAATCAAGATTGTATCATTAGTGGGAATTTTTACAATCAACATGCATTGCAATCTCAGCTACAGGGCTTGTCCTGTAGTTCTACCCGGCTCATCTTACCTGCCTGTCGCTGATGAATTCTGAACAGTGACTGCTGCCAGGTCCCTCCCGAAAGCCAAGAGGTGTTTCCAAATCACAGGCAGGTTGAGCATTAACTGCTCAGGAATCCTTCCTTGTTTTCCTTGTGTGATGTGATTATTACATTTCCCTGATCCACACAGGACACTTCACAGGATCGCAGGGTCTGCCCAGGACAGATCGCAGGGGCTGCCCAGGAAAGATCGCAGGGGCTGCACAGGACAGATCGCAGGGGCTGCACAGGACAGATCGCAGGGGCTGCACAGGACAGATCGCAGGGGCTGCACAGGACAGATCGCAGGGGCTGCACAGGACAGATCGCAGGGGCTGCACAGGACAGATCGCAGGGGCTGCACAGGACAGATCGCAGGGTCTGCACAGGACAGATCGCAGGGGCTGCACAGGACAGATCGCAGGGGCTGCACAGGACAGATCGCAGGGGCTGCACAGGACAGATCGCAGGGGCTGCACAGGACAGATCGCAGGGTCTGCACAGGACAGATCGCAGGGGCTGCACAGGACACACCGCAGGGGCTGCACAGGACAGATCGCAGGGGCTGCGCAGGACACACCGCAGGGGCTGCTCAGGACACACCGCAGGGGCTGCCCAGGACAGATCGCAGGGGCTGCGCAGGACAGATCGCAGGGGCTGCACAGGACAGATCGCAGGGGCTGCACAGGACAGATCGCAGGGTCTGCACAGGACAGATCGCAGGGGCTGCACAGGACACACCGCAGGGGCTGCACAGGACAGATCGCAGGGGCTGCACAGGACAGATCGCAGGGGCTGCACAGGACAGATCGCAGGGGCTGCACAGGACACACCGCAGGGGCTGCACAGGACAGATCGCAGGGGCTGCACAGGACACACCGCAGGGGCTGCACAGGACAGATCGCAGGGGCTGCGCAGGACAGATCGCAGGGGCTGCGCAGGACAGATCGCAGGGGCTGCGCAGGACAGATCGCAGGGGCTGCGCAGGACAGATCGCAGGGGCTGCGCAGGACAGATCGCAGGGGCTGCGCAGGACAGATCGCAGGGGCTGCGCAGGACAGATCGCAGGGGCTGCTCAGGACACACCGCAGGGGCTGCCCAGGACAGATCGCAGGGGCTGCGCAGGACAGATCGCAGGGGCTGCCCAGGACAGATCGCAGGGGCTGCCCAGGACAGATCGCAGGGGCTGCCCAGGACAGATCGCAGGGCCTGCACAGGACACACCGCAGGGGCTGCACAGGACACACCGCAGGGGCTGCACAGGACACACCGCAGGGGCTGCCCAGGACAGATCGCAGGGGCTGCCCAGGACAGATCGCAGGGGCTGCCCAGGACAGATCGCAGGGGCTGCCCAGAGATCATCATGATGCCTTCCTGGCTTTGCTTTCTCCTCCTGGCCTCATTGGGACCAGTTTCCTGCCAGTCTGGTAAGTCCCATGTACCCGCTAATGACTATATTTTATTTTTGAAGGATGTTTACATTAAAGGGCATCGGTAACAAGAGGGAATTGGTGGCTGACATATTTATTTCCTTTTAAACAATACCAGTTGCCTGGCAGTCCTGCTGATCTATTTGGCTGCAGTAGCGTCTGAATCACACCAGAAACAAGCATGCTGCTAATCTCATCAGATCTGACAATAATGTCAGAAACACCTGATCTGCTGCATGCTGTTTCAGGGGCTGTGGCAAAAAGTAAGAGGCAGGGGATTAGCAGGACAGCCAGGCAACTGGTATTACTTGAAGGATACATCCAGGCGCAAAAAAAAAAAATCCACTTACCTGGGGTTTTTCTTTTTTAGCCTGGACCTTCCCTTTTAAAAGGAAATAAATATGGCAGCCTCCGTATCCTTGTAACAGTTGTGCTTTAACCTCCTACGGCGTGATTTTCCTCACAGAGCGTGATCATTTGGATGACAATCACTTGGAAGGTGTCTCTTCAGTACAAGTAACAAGATGTAAAGCAGATCTTGTGAGAGACATTGGCAGACAGTGTAGCGTGCATCACCTGTTTGAATGGGATCAGTGAATCTTGGCTGTTGTGTAACCAGGCGCACAAAGGTGTGATTGTTTCACAGTCTTTCCTTATTAAAGTGGAACTAGACCTTCCAAATCAAGTTGCTGCCATTGCAGGAGAATGAAAAGTACATATCTTACTTATTATGTTTTATTGGATTTGTATAGCATCAACAAGTGATGAGCGTAATGACCCAATTACAATCCACGCAAAATTTTGCGAACTTTCACGTTATAAAGAATTTCATAATTACTATTCTTTTTTTGTAATTACGATCATTTTCGTAATGGAAACAGAATCAAAATTTCGTGTTTAATCTGGAAATTTGGCCGTTCTCGAAAATTGTGTTGCAGACAGTCCAGAGCCTCCTGACACATTTAAAGTGACAGCACGTACACGGACCTTTGCATTATCAGATATTGCAAGGCCCAAAAGTGTCTCAGCATGCATGACCGCTAAGTGCACCTTTACATAGAGCACCTGTCTAAAGGCTCATACACACATCAGACCATAGTCTTTGGAAAATGAAAGATCACAGACCAATTTTACCCCCTTCCATGTAGTATGAGAGCCATACCTGCACAGTCTTTTCTATGGAGCTGCACTCCCCATCAGACAGAAATCTTTGCAAGATGCTGCACACACAGATGCTGTACACATGCAACAGATCAATATCTGCAAAAGATCTGTTCCTGCAAAATGCATTCATAGTCTATGAGATCTGCAGATCATCACACACACCTTGTTTAACAGACCATAATCTGCAGATCAGATCCACCAGGATGGATTTTCAGATCTGCAGATGATTGTCTGATCTGCAGATAGATGTCTGTTAAACAAGGTGTGTATGATGATCTGCAGATCTCATAGGGCTGGTTTCCACTATTGCGGTGCGGAATCGCCTGGATTCCACCGCTGATGAAATCACATGCGGATGCGATTCCCCATGCGTTTTTTGCCACGAATTCGCATGCGAATTCGCATAGGTGAGGGTATATGCGATTTTAACCATGTCACTGCCTGTGTGAATTTACATTGGTACCTATGCGAATTTGCATGCGAATTTGCGGCAAAAAACGCATGGGAAACCGCATGCGATTTCCCTATTAAATACATTACATACAATTCGCATGCATCCCACTCGCAGGCGAATTCTGCGTCTCTTTTGTGCGTTTTTTCACCGCTGAACAAAACGCACGTCAACAACGCTACAGTGGAAACAGGCCCATCCACTTGCATTACATGTGCGAATCCGCATGCGTTGGACGCATGCGGATTCGCGATAGTGGAAACGAGCCCATAGACTATGAATGCAATTTGCAGGAACGGATCTTTTGCAGATACTTATCTTTTGTGTCTGTACAGCATCTGTGTGTGCAGCACAGGGGCGTAGCAATAAGTATAGCAACCATAGCGGTTGCTATGGGGCCCTGCGGCAGCCCTACGCCACAGGGGCCCGTACATGAAGGGACTTTTTTTTTTTTAATTTTTATTTTTTTTACTTGGTGCCGTCCGCCCCCCCGCCCGCGATAGTCAGTGGGCCCCCCAGGCCCTCCTCCCGGCCCCCCTCCTCAGATAAGGTGGCTGGTGAGGAGGGGGACGGACTACGTGGCAGGCGGCGCATTGATACTCCCTGGCGGCCGGGACCCGATAGGTAATCTATAGTTCCGGCTTCCGGGCCCGGCCAGCCAGGGAGGAGCGACGAGGGAGCGACCGGCTGCAGACTCTTCCGCGACTGTCTGGACTGGAGCCTCGAAGGGAGCCAAGCGAGCCGGAGCGGTGAAGAGGAGCTGCCCTGGCTGGAGCTGCCCTCGAGTGGAGCGACCCGACCCGACCCCACTTGCTGGCTGCCGTGGACGGAGGTGGGTGGGTGGATGGAGGTGGGTGGGTGGATGGAGGTGGGTGGGGCCCCCCTTGGCTACATATACTGGGCATATATATACCTCTGGCTACATATACTGGGCATATATATACCTCTGGCTACATATACTGGGCATATATATACCTCTGGCTACATATACTGGGCATATATATACCTCTGGCTACATATACTGGGCATATATATACCTCTGGCTACATATACTGGGCATATATACCCCTGGCTACATATACTGGGCATGTATACCCCTGGCTACATATACTGGGCATGTATACCCGTGGCTACATATACTGGGCATGTATACCTCTGGATACATATACTGGGCATGTATACCTCTGGATACATATACTGGGCATAGCTACATATACTGGGCATATATACCCCTGGCTACATATACTGGGCATATATACCTCTGGCTACATATAATGAGCATGTATACCCCTGGCTACATATACTGGGCATGTATACCCCTGGCTACATATACTGGGCATGTATACCTCTGGCTACATATACTGGGCATGTATACCCCTGGCTACATATACTGGGCATGTATACCCCTGGCTACATATACTGGGCATGTATACCTCTGGCTACATATACTGGGCATGTATACCCCTGGCTACATATACTGGGCATGTATACCCCTGGCTACATATACTGGGCATGTATACCCCTGGCTACATATACTGGGTATGTATACCCCTGGCTACATATACTGGGCATGTATACCTCTGGCTACATATACTGGGCATGTATACCTCTGGCTACATATACTGGGCATGTATACCTCTGGCTACATATACTGGGCATGTATACCTCTGGCTACATGTACTGGGCACGTATACCTCTGGCTACATGTACTGGGCACGTATACCTCTGGCTACATGTACTGGGCACGTATACCTCTGGCTACATGTACTGGGCACGTATACCTCTGGCTACATGTACTGGGCACGTATACCTCTGGCTACATGTACTGGGCACGTATACCTCTGGCTACATGTACTGGGCACGTATACCTCTGGCTACATGTACTGGGCACATATACCTCTGGCTACATGTACTGGGCACATATACCTCTGGCTACATGTACTGGGCACATGTACCTCTTGCTACATGTACTGGGCACATATACCTCTGGCTACATGTACTGGGCACATATACCCCTGACTACATATACTGGGGACACTGGCTGTTTGTCATTATGTGCATTTACTGGTGAAAAGCTGTCTCTAATTATGTGCATTTACTGGTGAAAAGCTGTCTCTAATTATGTGCATTTACTGGTGAAAAGCTGTCTCTTATTATGTGCATTTACTGGTGAAAAGCTGTCTCTTATTATGTGCATTTACTGGTGAAAAGCTGTCTCTAATTATGTGCATTTACTGGTGAAAAGCTGTCTTATGTGCATTTAGGGGGGAAACGCTGTCTCTCATTACATGCATTTACTGGGGAAATGCTGTTTGTCATTATGTGCATTTACTTCATTTTTTTTTTTTATGTAAGTACATTAGCTAGTATAACTTACATTAGTTAGCCCCACCCACATGACATCATGGCCATGCCCATTTTTAAAATTTCCTCGAACATGTTGCCCCCTACCCATTTTTGACTGCCCCCACATATACAACAACAACAAATAACATTTGTAAAGCGCTTTTCTCCTGTGGGACTCAAAGCGCATAAGCATGGCTCCGACCCTCGTGGTACAGGGGAAGAATTTTATAAATCTGGAAATGCCAGGCTAAACAGGTGGCTTTTCAGTCTGGATTTGAATAGCTCCAGGGATGGTGCTGTCTTTACTGGGTGTGGTAGGGAGTTCCAAAGAGTAGGGGCAGCATGACAGAAGGCTCTGTCTCCAGATTTTTTGAGGTGCACTCTGGGAGTGACCAAGTTTATAGAACTTGCTGATCTGAGGTTGTGAGAGGTGTGGTGCAGCTTCAGCAAGTCCTTCATGTATCCAGGGCCCAGATTGTGCAGGGATTTGAATGTCAGCAGTCCAATCTTGAAGAGTATTCTCCATTCTACTGGTAGCCAGTGCAGTGAGCGAAGGATCGGTGTAATGTGACAGTGGCGAGGCTGGTTTGTTAGCAATCTGGCAGCAGCGTTCTGCACTAATTGCAGGCGACGCAAGTCTTTTTTGGGGAGGCCAGCATAAAGGGCATTGCAGTAGTCCAGCCGTGATGTGATGAAGGCGTGGACTAGGGTTTGAAGATCCTCTGGGGGAATCAGATGTTTAATCTTTGCAATGTTCCTCAGATGAAAGAAGGAAGATTTAACTACAGATGAAATTTGGTTTCTGAAACTCAATTCCCCATCGATTAGTACGCCAAGGCTGCGCACAAGGTTGGAGCTGTTTATGTCTGAATTCCCAATCCTGATTGGTGTTGCTTTAGGATAGAGCTGTTTTGATGGCGAGCACTGGCTTTGGACAAACAGGACCTCAGTTTTGTCAGCATTCAGTTTCAACCAGTTATCATTCATCCATGCCTGAAGCTCAGCTATGCAAGAGTTTATTTTTGGGGTAGGGTCTGTTCCACCAGGTTTGAAGGACAGGTATAGCTGTGTGTCATCGGCGTAGCAGTGGTACGTCAGGCCATGTCGTTGGATAAGTGTACCGAGTGGCAACATGTAGATTGCAAACAGCAGAGGGGATAGGATTAATCCTTGTGGCACTCCGAATTGTAGAGGGGCAGGTTTGGACATTATAGGTCCTAGGGATACTCTCTGTGTTCTGTCAGTCAGGAATGATCTGAACCACTGGATGACTGATCCACTGATGCCACAGTACTCCTGCAGTCTGTTAAGCAGGATTTCATGGTCAACTGTATCAAAAGCAGCTGAGAGATCCAACAGGATTAGGATGGAGCATTCCCCTCTGTCCCTTGCCATGAGCAGATCGTTGCAGACTTGGATGAGGGCTGTTTCACAGCTGTGGTGTTTCTTAAAGCCAGATTGTAGAGGGTCCAGGATGTTGTTTACTGACAGCCTGGTTTCAAGTTGCAGATAGACAGCCTTTTCAATAACTTTACCTAAGAAGGGGAGGTTGGAGACAGGTCTGTAGCTGCTCATAGCATCTGGATCCATGGAAGGTTTTTTGAGAAGGGGCTTGATGATTCCTTCTTTTAGGGCTGGTGCACACCAAAACCCGCTAGCAGATCCGCAAAATGCTAGCAGATTTTTAAACGCTTTTTTTTATTTTTCTATGGCGTTTTGCTAGCGTTTTGCGGATTGCTGCTGCGGTTTTCAGTATAGTAGATTTCATATATTGTTACAGTAAAGCTGTTACTGAACAGCTTCTGTAACAAAAACGCCTGCAAAACCGCTCTGAAGTGCCGTTTTTCAGAGCGGTTTGCGTTTTTCCTATACTTAACATTGAGGCAGAAACGCACCCGCAATCCAAAAAATGCCTCACCCAGGCATTTTTCGTTTCTGCAAAACGCCCCCCCGCTCTGGTGTGCACCACCCCATTGAGATACATTGACCAAGCAGATCCGCAGCCGCAAGCGGATCTGAAAACGCCCAAAAAGCCGCTCGGTGTGCACCAGCCCTTAGAGAGGTAGGAAACCTCCCTGCTTGCAGAGAGCAATTTACTATTTTGTGAAATGCTGGACCAAGCAGGTCAGGGCATTTCAGCATATGTTTAGTTGGTCCAGGGTCCAGGTCGCAGGTTGTCTGGTGGAGACGACAGAGGGTGTCTGAGATCTCTTCCTCACTAATACTTTTGAAATCAGTCCAGGGTGTTAGGTTGTTTTTGCAGCTATTTCCATTAGTTGCATGAGTCTTGGGTGCTGTGGACTGAATGAGAGACCGAATAGAAGATACTTTGTCAGCAAAGTAGCAGGCAAATTTCTCACATAGCTCCTTTGAGGGAGTTATAGTGGGTTTTAGACAGGATGGATTGCATAGTCTATCAACTGTGCGGAATAGTTGGGCTGGTCTGTTGGCGGCCTTTGCGATCTCCTGTGATAGGTAGGAGGATTTTTTCTTGGTGATCGCATTTTGGTAGCTTTCCCGGTGAGAGACAAGGGTGTGTTTATCTTTTGAATTCTGAGATTTTCGCCACTTCCTTTCTAGTCTGCGCACTTCTTTCTTTAGGTCCTTTAGTGAGCTGTCAAACCACCGTGCATGGTGAAGTGGTGTAGATCGTTTGATGCGAACTGGAGCGAGGGCGTCATAGGCAGATGACACTGCATGGTTGTAAATCAGGACCATGGAGTCTGGGTCTGCGCAATGATTGGTTAATGCGTCGAAGTTGAGGATATTCTGAACGTGCTGGGGTGAGACATCTTTCAGTGAACGGTATTTTATGAGTTCTTTCCCTCTGTGTTTTATCGCTGGTGCTGTCAGAGAGAAGTGGATGGTGTGGTGGTCTGACCATACCACTGGGTTTATATCCATGTGTGATATTAAAAGTCCGGAATGAAATATAAGATCCAGGGTGTGCCCTTTCGTATGGGTGGGGAGGTTGATAGCCTGAGAGAAACCCAGTTCATTCATTATGAGAAGTAGTTCACTTCCTAGCTGGGAGTCGTGATCATCCACCCATGCATTGAAGTCTCCCAGGATGATCCATCTAGGGTGTTCCACTGTTACACAGGATAAGAGTTCAGATATTTCCTTAAGAAAGGCTGGACCATTTTTTGGGGGGCGGTATATGAGCAATATGTTGATGTTTACTTCTGCTGACAGTTGAGCTGCAATACATTCAAAGGTTTCAGTGGGGCCTATGGGCAGGGGCCTTATGTTCAAGGAGGATCTGAAGCATATGGCAACCCCCCCACCCTTGCCGACTTGTCTCTCACAGTGCAAGATTGAATAATTGGCCGGCACGGTTGCTTCAAGAGTTGGGCCTGCATGCTTCCCAAGCCAGGTCTCTGTCAAAAAGGTCAAATCAGAGAGCTCTATTAGGTCACATATGTGCCAGTCTAGAACCGGCCCTGTACCCCTTCCTACATATACTGGGCACATATGCCCCTGGCCACCTATTCTGAAGACACCTATAGACCTGGCTACTTATACTGGGTGTGGGAATGTTGGGCTGGAGGGTTGTGGAGGATTGTTTGGGTGGGAGGTCCGAGGTCCGTGGGGTTGGAAGGTCGTGGGGGGAGAGGGGGGCCCATAAAAATGTTTTGCTATGGGGCCCAGTCATTCCTAGCTACGCCCCTGGTGCAGCATCTTGCAAAGATTTTTCTCTGATGGGGAGTTCAGCTCCATAGAAAAGACTGTGAAGAGTATGGCTCTCATACTACACGGAAGGGGGTAAAATTGGCCTGTGATCTTTCATTTTCAAAAGACTATGGTCTGATGTGTGTATGTGGCCTTGGAAGTGGCTGCAGGAAGAGCCTCCTGAGCGACAGCATGTGCAGGGGCCTTTGCATTATCAGTAATTGCAATCAATGAGTAATGGTGTGTACACACTTGAAAGATATCAGACCAATCTTACCACCCTTCATGTAGTATGAGAGCCATACTCTACACAGTCTATTCTATGGAGCTGAACTCCTCATCAGATGAACATCTTTGCAGGATGCTGCGCACAAAGATGCTGTACACATTCAAAAGATCATTATCTGCAAAAGATCTCTGGGGTAAAGACCCGTTCCTGCAAAATGCATTTATAGTCTATGATATCTGCAGATCCTCATACACACCTTGTTTAACAGACTTCATCTGCATATCTGACAATCTGCAGATCTGAAAATCCATCCTGGTGGATCTGATCTGCAGATGAATGTCTGTTAACCTCCTTTGCTAGCTGCGTCAGCACACCGATCGCCGCCGTCCCGCGCTCGATCGCCGCTATCCATCGCGCTGCGCGCCCCCCCCCAGACCCCGTGCGCTGCCTGGCCAATCAGTGCCAGGCAGCGCTGAGGGGTGGATCGGGACTCCCAATGACGTCATCCCGCCCCGTTGCCATGGCGACGGGGGGAAGCCCGTCAGGAAATCCCGTTTGAACGGGATTTCCTGATCGGAGATCGCCGAAGGCGATCAAAGCGGGCGGGGGGATGGGCTCGCTACATGATATAAGAAAAAAAAAACTGCTGCGCTGCCTCCTGGCGGAATTTTTTAGACCGCAAGGAGGGTTAAACAAGGTGTGTATGAGGATCTGCAGATATCATAGACTATGAATGCATTTTGCAGGAATGGATCTTTTGCAGATACTGATCTTTTGTGTCTGTACAGCATCTGTGTGTGCAGCATCTTGCAAAGATTTTTATCTGATGGGGAGTACAGCACAATACAATAGACTGTAGAGTGTGGCTCTCCTACTACATGGAATGGGGTAAAATTGGTCTGATGTCTTTCATTTATCTTTCAAGTGTGTATATAGCATAACTTTCCTGAGTTTAGTATTTAAATTTGCATAATTACTATTAACTGCTTGACGACCGCATCATGCCGATGGGCGTGGCGGCAGCCCCAGGACCGCCTAATGCCGATCGGCGTAAAGTTCTGGGGCTTCGTTTTGCAGGAGATAGGGCATCTCCTGCTTGGTAGGCGGAGCTCTGCCTCTAGTCTCCCAGTGGCGATCGTTGTTCCCTCCAGAGTCTGGGTGGTGATCCGCTGTCATAGGCTGAAAATACATTTTAAAAAAAGGGTCAAAATTATTGCAAAAATAAAGAAGTAAATATTTATGAAAAAAACCCAAACACTGGGCGGTGGTGGTGGTGGGGGAGCGGATATCACTCGCGTGCTGTGTTGTGCGACCCTGCAGCTTGGCCTTAAAATACAAAAAATGGCCTGGTCTTTAGGGGGGTAAAGCCTGTGGTCCTGAAGTGGTTAAAAGCGAAATTACGCCCATTTTCGTAAAATTAAAATAATATTGTTTCTGTAGAAAACACGAAATGTGTGTCAAACGTGAAATTATGTGACAAAAATTACGCTTATGGAATTTCAAATTTCGGTTTGTATGGCAATTATGAAATGACAAATTTGTGACGTAGCGGTAAAATTCAGGTCCGTAATTACGTAAACACGAAATTATGCAAATTTCGGCTTAAAGAGACTCTGCAACAAAATTTTGAGCCTTATTTCTACTATCCTATAAGTTCCTATACCTGTTCTAATGTGCTCTGGATTACTGCAGCCTTTTCTAGTTGCACAGTCTCTGTAATAAATCTTATCTTCTTTCCTCTGTCGGCTCTGCCGGGCTGAGCCTGTAATGTGTGGAATGTGCAGCACTGCTTCTCATTGGCAGAAGCTATACACACCCTCTCCAAGCTCTGCATGAGTCACACAGTGAGCTGTTCTCACTCTGGTTAGAAGCCATGTTGTTTTTTTTGTAAACACTGCATAAAAATGGCAATTACAAGCCAGGATTGCAGCAGGGAGTGGCAGAAACAGCACAGCGGGGCCCAGGAGAACATAAGGAATACAATGGTATGCTTTTTATTGTAAGAATTTTAGAGTACAGATTCTCTTTAACACTAATCAACATATCACACATCAGGAGACATTGGCAGCACTTCCGGGTGCAGCCTCTAGAGGAGCTACCAATGTCTCCTGCTGTACAAAACAAACATAAGTATGCTTATGGCTAGCTGTATCCACGTGCTTCAGTTTGCATTCAAATTCTTACATTAGGGATTAAAGCATAATTTACATATGATTTGTACTCCAGGTGTGTATTTTAGCCCCTGGGGGGGATCTGCACACCCCCGTTGGTTTAATTTCATTTGCAGCCTAGGAGCGCTGTCAATTGTTTGCTGTCCTTTGGAAAATAAAAAATATTACACAGCACTGTATAATCAGGTTACAGACAATGATAACAGGGGTGACAGACAACACGATACAGGTAATTAACAATAAGATACACAATGCAAGACTACCCTGGAGTGGTAGTCCCAATAATACACGTTCACATTATTATCAAGTATGATACACAAGGAGGGAAGGCCCTGCCAAAGGCTTACAATCTCTGGGCTGGTGCACACCAAAACCCGCTAGCAGATCCGCAAAATGCTAGCAGATTTTTAAACGCTTTTTTTTATTTTTATGAGGCGTTTTGCTAGCGTTTTGCGGATTGCTGCTGCGGTTTTCAGTATAGTAGATTTCATATATTGTTACAGTAAAGCTGTTACTGAACAGCTTCTGTAACAAAAACGCCTGCAAAACCGCTCTGAAGTGCCGTTTTTCAGAGCGGTTTGCGTTTTTCCTATACTTAACATTGAGGCAGAAACGCATCCGAAATCCAAAAAATGCCTCACCCAGGCATTTTTCGTTTCTGCAAAACGCCTGCCGCTCTGGTGTGCACCACCCCATTGAGATACATTGACCAAGCAGATCCGCAGCCGCAAGCGGATCTGAAAACGCCCAAAAAGCCGCTCGGTGTGCACCAGCCCTAAAGAAAGAGGGTGGTAACACGATAGGAGGAGGGCTGAATCAAGATGTTCTCAACAGATAGAGTTACGACATTGGTGGGGTGGGGTAGGCCTTCTTGAAGAGGTGAGCTTTGAGGGCTTGTTTAATGGTGTAGCGTGGCGGGCAGTGGGAGAGAGTTCCAGAGGATGGGAGCAGCTCTAGTAAGCCCTGTAATCATGCATGGGAGTGCGAGATGTGTGGGGTGGTTAGGAGGAAGTCATTGGTGGAACGAAGTGGATGGCCAGGTGTGTATCTGCTGACCAGGTCAGAGATGTAGATCGGGCAGGGCTTGTGGATATATTTGTAGGCCAGACATAGGATCTTGACGCTGATTCTTAAGTGCATTGGGGACCAGTGGAGAGATTTGCATAGGGTAGTCGTGAAGGCAGAACAGTGGGGGGGAAGTAGTTTTGTCTGGCTGCTGCATTCAAGATCGATTGTAAGGGGGGGTGATGTGGTTCAGAGGGACAGGAGGGTGTTGCAGTAGTCCAATCTGAAGTTCAGCTGTCCCTGGGTGACCCCCGATGTCGAAAATGACTAAGTATCCGCACATTACATTGCAGTCTATGGCCATGCTGTATCTTCCTGTATGGCCCGTGGGCCATAATCACCTACTTCACGGTGTCTTGAATTGCTAAATTGTCTTTTGCTCAAGGAATTTTTGTTGTTGTGACTAGAAGTGTGCAGGGGGCGTGGCTGGAGGTGTGGCAGAAGCGGGCCTTCAAAGCGTCCTACTTCCCTATCTCAAAAAGTTGGGGGTGGGATATCATGTTCACATTAGAGTGTTGTACTCTGAAGACCAATATGCTTATTTTGCAGATGTGAATAAAGAGGCCAGGCGGATCCCACAGTGGGGGACGGGCCTTATAGCCGTGGCGGTTTTCCTCTTCCTTGTCTTTGTCCTTTACATGACCAACAAATACTGGAAGAAAAGACCAGAGTGAGTTTTCTTTTCACACCACTACATTAAAGGAAATCTGTTGTCAAAATAAACGTCTGATATAATGAATTGTATGCGTAGTACAGCTAATAAATAGAACATTAGTAGCAGATGTATGAGTCTCTTATTGTTTCCAGTTCAGGAAGAGTTAATAAACTTCAGTTATCTATGCAAAAGAGCTTCTCTGAGCTCTCTGACTAATTCAGTCGGAGAGCCAAGTGCTATTTTCTGAAGCACTTATACATCATACATACAAGAAACAGTGAAAGACAACTTCAGATAAGATTTTACTGCAGGAAAGGTCAAAGCGTCATTAGCTCTGCTCTGTTTCATAGTTAGTACAGAGCCATAATAGTCCAACATGCATACAGACTGTTTCGGATTGGTTGATCCTCATCAGTGCATGGCATGGATTCATTTGGCTGTATGGAGTAGGACTTGAAACACCGAGAGGTACAGACTAACCAGCAAGCTCATGGTGACCCAGAACTCATTTGAGTGTGTAGGGGGATAAAATGGTCCAAAAAGCCCCCTTACTAAAATGCATGGAACAGAAGGGATCTGTGATTATTCAGGTTGGAGTGAGCATATGCATATGCAATCTGTAACTCTGGGTGTTTATTGTCCTACTCCATAGAGCCACAGTAATCCATGCCATGCACTGATGAGGATCAACCAAAACAGTCTGTATGCATGTTGGATTATTGTGGCTCTGTATATTTAACAACTAGTAGATGGAGACACTGGAGAATGTTTACATGAGGTATCCTTTATATAAAAAAAAAAGATAAATGAAAGAATAAGGGGCCATGCGCAATTCACTTTTTCACCTGGGAAATAATTTTTTATTTTCAATTTAAAATAACTTTACCGCACTTAACACTTTTTTTTTTGAGTATTTTCTTGCTTTCTGGTAGCTTAACTACTTCAAGACTGCCCCACGCTAATGGGTGCGGCCGCGGCGGCAGCCCCAGGACCGCCTAACGCCAATTGGCGTCAAGTCCTGGGGTTGCAGTTTGCAGGCTGCGCGCGCATCTCCTGCTTAGGGAGGCGGAGCTTTGCCCCGCCTTCAGTCTCCGAGTGGCGATCACACACAAAAGAGCGATCGGCTCTCATAGGCTGAAGCCTATGACAGCCGATCGCATCATAGGCTGGCTGGTGGGAGGGAGGGAGCAGGGGGAGTATAAATAAACAAATAGGATGTTTTATTAAAAATATAAACAAATACTTCTCCCCACCAACAGAGAGCTCTGTTGGTGGGGAGAAAAGGGGGTGCCTTAAAGCTGCAGTGGCCCATTTAGTTAAAATTGCCCTGGTCTTTATGGGGGTTTACCACTGCAGTCCCCAAGTGGTTAAAAGGCATTTCATTGACAAGTTTAAAAATAACATCTAGGAGAAAAATCAGGAGAAAAAGTGAATTGCATATGGGCCAAGGTCTCTTAGCTCTTCCAGATGTAAAACCCAGCCAAAAAGGAGAGTTTTGATTCGCTATCTTCATTTGAATAAATTGCTTAAAGTGTACCAAAGACGGGGGATATCAAAAATGTATACATACCTGAGGCCTACTCCAGTCTCCTCCGGCCAGATCGCTCCCACGCCGCCATCCTCTGCTGCCTGTAGCCTCCGCAATTGGCCCCGGTAAGTTGTCCAGTTGGGGCCAGACGGCACAGGTGGGCTGTACGCGCTCCCGTCTTCTAGCTCCCGTAGCTGGTAGCGTTCTGCACTTGCGCAGTACTTCTACGGGAGCATGATAGGGGAGTGTGTGCAGCCAGCCTGCGCAGTATGCCCAGGGCCAGAGGACTTTTCGGGGCAATTTGTAGAGGCTGCGGGCTTCAGAGGACAACGGCGTACTAGGGATCTGGTCACTGGCCAGAGGAGGCTGGAGGAAGCCCCAGGTATGTAAACATTTTTGATACTCCCCCCTTCCCCCTCAGGTTTACTTTAAGTTTATATTTAGTTTATACATAGAGTGGAATCTGTGATTTACTTACACACTTTATGCTGATTTTGAAAACTGATAAAAAATTCATAGTATTAAATTTTTATTTCATTCATGAGTTTCTAAATGTGTTTCTTTCTGATCTTCATGTAAACAATGTTGTTGTTGTTTTTTTTTTAAGCAATAGCAGAGTTTTACATGAATCATGTTGTAACTGGTTTAGCAGGAGAATGGTTTGCAACACAGAAACACAAAGGCTTCTGGGAACACTGCATTGTTTACCTAGGTGTTAAGCAAGCATTGTGCAATACTTGGTGCATATACAGAACCCACATGGTGAGAGTCTCCTCTCTGGGAACAGCTCTGGTCTTCCTGCTGCCCTGAGTCTGTGAAATAAATAATTACAGAAGTGACTAATGTGTATACTAATAGAGGGCAAAGGACAGCTTGATGCTGACCTGGCAGGGCAAATGGAAATTACCATCCACACAGCATGATGTACATTTATAGATTTTATTAAATGTGCTTTAGATAGTGTATGCTTGCCTAGTTTGGATGGTAGTTAAAGGACAACTGAAGTGAGAGGGATATGGAGGCTGCCATATTTATTTCCTTTTAAACAATACCAGTTGCCTGGCTGTAATGCATATCTATTTGGCTGCAATAGTGTTTGATTAACACCAGAATCAAGCATTTAGCAGATCTTACTGTCAGAAACACCTGATCCGCTACCCTATCCCCTAATACGAGAATCCTAAAATAACTCTTAGCATAACTGAAAACCCTTGACAACCCAGCGGCAGAAAAATTTCACTCTGCGCTGCTCCCCAAACTTGCCGTATCACTCACAATCGTTGCTGATGATGAGTTCAGGTGTTGGGAGGATGGTGGTACAGGTCTAGGTAAGGACTAGACCAGTGATGGCTAACTTTGGCACTCCAGCTGTGAAAAAACTACAAATCCCATCATGCCTCTGCCTCCTAGAGTTAGGCTTAGAGCTGTCAGAGTATTGCCATGCCTCATGAGACTTGTAGTTCCACCACAGCTGGAGTGGCAAGGTTACCATCACTGGACTAGACAAACAGCGGGGGGTTGGGGGGAGACTGTGAAAGGGTTTCCAAGAAAACATTTGTACTCGAATTTTCATGGCTGTCTACACATTTTTCTCTGATCTATTTTTCTGGTGGTTGTTCCTCTTTGTCTGGAAGTGTTTACATGATTTTTGTGTTACTCCAGGTCCAACCACTTTTCCTTGGAGAAAACGGAAAATAGCGTTGTATCCAATGGCAGCACAGGACACTACGCGACAAGGTAAGAATAACCAATCATTCCTTTTATCTCACTTCATCTTAAGTGAGACACTTCCAAACAAACTCTCATACATCAAACTTTTCTGTAGGCCAGTTTTACACCAGGCCTGTGTGTTTGCGGTGCAATACCCCGCCCCCATCGCATTACAATGCACAAAATGTCAATCCTATGACTGTGCGGCAGAGTGTGGCGGCAGTCATTTGCATAGCACTAACACTTGCCCAGTGTCCTACTCTCTGCTGGACAGGAAGTATGTCACTGGGATTCCCAGGCTTCCTCGCCGTATTCCCGTCATTCCGTGCATATGCACCGCAGGTTTGTTTGACAGAGGGTGGCCACAGTCCTGGTTTGTTGCTTCGGCAGAGGATGGCCACACTTCTGGTTTGCAGAGGGTGGCCACACTTCTGGTTTGCAGAGGGTGGCCACACTTCTGGTTTGCAGAGGGTGGCCACACTTCTGGTTTGCAGAGGGTGGCCACACTTCTGGTTTGCAGAGGGTGGCCACACTTCTGGTCAGGGGTGCCTCTAGCCATTTTGTCACTCCAGGCAAGAAAACCTGTGGCGCCCCTCATGAAAATAATCATAATGCAACAGCGTTTCACCAGGAAATAATTGTAATGCGGCAGCTTTTCACTAGAAAATAATCCATGCGGCAGCATTTCACCAGAAAATAATTGTAATGCGGGCAGCGTTTCACCAGCTTTGATACCTGCCTGCACCTACAGTATAAGAAAAAAAAAACATTTACTCACCTGCAGAAGACTCCTCTCTTGGCCTCCCTCCAGCGCTTCCCCGATGATCTTTGTGCAACAACTGTGGCTGCAACACTCCCGCGTTGACAGGCAGAGCAGGGAAACAGGAAAATTATGCCCGAAGCCCTGCACTGAAGACACAAATAGTCTCCAGTGCAGGTCTTCGGACTCCATTTTCCTATAGCCCTGCTCTGCCTGCTGGAACCTACAGACACAGCAGACTGCAGAAGACGCCGCCAGCCAGTTCACTACCTAGTAGCCACGGTCTCCCCCCCATGCCCCTTGCGCAGCACTCGCAACCGCCTGGTCGGCCTGGTGGACCAGGCGCCTCTGAAACAGGGCCAGAAGGAGGCACAAAGAGGGACACAAGAAGTCACAAAGGAGGACAGAAGGAATCACAGGGGGACTAAAGGCTGCACAATGGGGGACAGAATGAGGCACAAAGTGGAACAGAAGGAGACACAAAAGGGGACAGAAGGAGGCACAGGGGGACTGAAAATGCACACAGGACAACATGGGGAGGCACAGGGGGACAAAGAGGCACGAGGGTCAGAAAAAGTCACAAAGGAGGGTAGAAGGAGGCACAAGGGGACAGAAGGAGGCACACAGGGGGACAAAATTAGGCACAATGGGGGACAGAATAATACACAAAGGAGGACAGAATGAGACACAAAGGAGGACAGAGAAGAGGTACAGGAGAAATAAGAAGGAATGAGGGCCAGAAGGAGGTACACAAGAGGACAGAAGGATGCACAAAGTTGGACAGAAGCAGGCACAAAGTGGGGCAGGAGGCGGCACAATGGGGACAGATTGAGGCACAAAGGGAGACAAAAGGAGGCACAGGAGGAAAGGAGGTGGCTGAAGGAGGCAAACAGGGGACAGAAGGAGGCACAATGGAGGACAAAAAAAGCCCAAAGCAGGGCAGAGGCACAAAAGGGGGACAGAAGACAGCAGAGGGGGTATAAGGAGGCACAGGGAGACAGAAGGAGGCAGAGGGGACAGAAAGAGCCACGGGAAGACAGAAGGAGGCACAGGGGGACAGAAAAATGCACAGAAGACAGAGGTGGCACATGGGGACTAAAGAGCCACAGGGAGACAGAAGGAGGCACAGGAAGACAGAAGGGGCAGAGTGGGACTGAAGGAGGAACAGGGGGGCAGAGGTAGCACAAGGGGACAAATAAAGGCAAAGGGGGACATAATGAGGCAGAAAGGGGTTCAGAAGGAGGCAGAGGTGGCACAAGGAGACAGAAGGAGGCACAAGGAGACAGAAGGAGGCACAAAAAGGACAGAAGGAGGCACAAAAGGGACAGAAGGAGACACAAAGGGGGAAAGAAGGATGCAAAAGGCACAGAGGTGGCAGCTGCCTGCAACTTACGCTAAGTAGATGCAGAAGAAGCAAGTAAAAGAAGACCCATGGGGTGGGGCTTAGTCCAGGGGGTGGGGCTTAATGGGTGGGCGGGGCTTAATCCAGCAACATGGCGCCCCCCAGGACCAATGACACTCCAGGCAATGGCCTGTACTGCCTATGCCTAGAGGCGCCCCTGCTTCTGGTTTGCAGAGGGTGGCCACACTTCTGGTTTGCAGAGGGTGGCCACACTTCTGGTTTGCAGAGGGTGGCCACACTTCTGGTCTGCAGAGGGTGGCCACACTTCTGGTCTGCAGGGGGTGGCCACACTTCTGGTCTGCAGAGGGTGGCCACACTTCTGGTCTGCAGAGGGTGGCCACACTTCTGGTCTGCAGAGGGTGGCCACACTTCTGGTCTGCAGAGGGTGGCCACACTTCTGGTCTGCAGAGGGTGGCCACACTTCTGGTCTGCAGAGGGTGGCCACACTTCTGGTCTGCAGAGGGTGGCCACACTTCTGGTCTGCAGAGGGTGGCCACACTTCTGGTCTGCAGAGGGTGGCCACACTTCTGGTCTGCAGAGGGTGGCCACACTTCTGGTCTGCAGAGGGTGGCCACACTTCTGGTCTGCAGAGGGTGGCCACACTTCTGGTCTGCAGAGGGTGGCCACACTTCTGGTCTGCAGAGGGTGGCCACACTTCTGGTCTGCAGAGGGTGGCCACACTTCTGGTCTGCAGAGGGTGGCCACACTTCTGGTCTGCAGAGGTTGCTTACTGTTGGTCCTTCTAGTCTCTCAACCATAGTCTTATATGGTAGTTTTTAATTGATTAACCAACTAGAACCGCATGAAGCTGTAAACCAGACGTGTGAAGAAACCTCACCCATCTTCTGCCAATTATATAGACATGGTTTATTCAACTGCAGATATCCAGTAACAGTCTCCTCTTCCAAGAACATGACTTCTTACCTACCTCCATTCACTTCAAAACGCAAAAGAGGGAACAGGCGTTGGAGCATAAGAAACACTATTACAAAGAATTGTTTTCCTATGTTGTTATCACCCTACAGTAGGTAGTACAAATTAACTATTATCACCATAGTCACAGTCTAATAATCTTACCATATTCATATTTAAACTTTCACTGCCACACGGCCGCGAGTCTCACGTTCGTGCAGTTTGCGGGGCTGTGTGAGCGATCGTGATGGTCCCGGCGACAGGGGAGTTTGGTGACGGGGACAGAAGCCCCCTGAGCCAATCCGTACTTGTCCGGCGAGAATGATCACTGTTTTTTTGTTCAAAAACAGTGATCATTCTCAAATGGTCCAGCCACGCTCCCTCCTGCTTGCTCGTTTCCACCACTCTCTACGTCGATCATTAGTTGAATGAATGGGAACAAAGTTTCCATTCATTAATCTCCCCTCTAGGTCCACATGATTGTCTGCATCAATGAGATGCCTGCATCACTTCCGAAGTAACACCGGCATGCATTACTTCCTAATTTGCGTACTTATTGTATGCAATAGGAAATAATACACAAGGACATCTTGTGGCCAAATAGTAAAATTACACCCACAGACTTTAGCGACTACATTTTTTTTTTTTAAATATGTATGTCCAGAGGGTATATTGTAATATTACAGGCTTATAATTAGTGATGGATTTCCTTTATTTCCAAATAAAATATTGTCACTGTACATTGTATTAGGGATATAATTTAAATGTTTCAATCACCAGGACAAATGGGCAAATAAAATGTGAGGCTTTTATCCACAGTTTTACGTTTTATTTTAAACTATAATGGCAGAAAATTGAGAAATGATTTTTTTTAATTTTTTTCCCCCTTAATATTCCCATTAAAATGCATTCAGAATAAAATAATACTTAGCATAATGTACCGCCCAAAGAAAGCCTAATTGGTAGCAAAAAAAACCACCAACAAGGTAGAGGTCATTTCGTTGTGATAAGTAGTGATAAAGTTATTGGGGAATGAATGGGAGAAATGCTAAAATGTGAAAATTCCTCTCGTCCATAAGGTGAAAACAACCCACGGCATGAAATGGTTAATAAACCAACCATAGTCATAGTCTAAAGTTCTTACCATAGTCATAATCTAATGTGGGGATCCAAATAACCTACCTGTGTATTTTTGAGATGTGGAAGGAAATTGGAGTGCATGAAGAATACTCATAAATATGAACCAAATAAAAATCTCATGGAGACAGTGCCCTGGGTGGCATCAGATGGGTGAATTCTTCAAAAATGTCCCTAGATTGTCATTCAGGGAAGTGATTGGTCCCATGGACTATGCAAAGACCTGCAGAATTTGTGGCATTATCTAATTACAGGATAATAAGAATAATAATGAAGATGATCAACCTATAAAGAAGAGCGGTTGTCTAGTGAGTTGCCTATCTTTCCTTTGTTCACCTTGTGATGGCTTTTTTGTGTTTTGTGTTCCAGAATCAGCATGAGCCCTGAGCAGGTGCAGCACGTGTACGAGAACCCCATACAAGTCCGTGATGATGAGGTCTCCACACCAATGTGATATCAGTAATGTTTACTGTGGACCTCCTGGGCCTGGTTATAGATTTCCCAACTGGAGTTGAGCACCCTGTGCACCCATCTGTACTCAGCTTCACCCGAGCATCTGAGCACCCTGTGCACCCATCTGTATTCTGCTTCACCCGAACATCTGAGTACCCTGTGCACTCATCTGTACTCTGCTTCACCCGAGCATCTGAGCACCCTGTGCACCCATCTGTACTCTGCTTCACCCGAGCATCTGAGCACCCTGTGCACACATCTGTACTCAAATTAACCTGAGCATCTGAGAACCCTGCACACCCATCTGTACCCAGCTTCACCTGAGCATCTGAGCACCCTGTGCACCCATCTGTATTCCACTTCACCTGAATATCTGAGCACCCTGTGCACCCATCTGTATTCTGCTTCACCTGAACATCTGAGCACCCTGTGCACCCATCTGTATTCCACTTCACCTGAATATCTGAGCACCCTGTGCACCCATCTGTATTCTGCTTCACCCGAACATCTGAGCACCCTGTGCACCCATCTGTATTCTGCTTCACCCGAACATCTGAGCACCCTGTGCACCCATCTGTATTCTGCTTCACCCGAACATCTGAGCACCCTGTGCACCCATCTGTATTCTGCTTCACCCGAACATCTGAGTACCCTGTGCACCCATCTGTACTCCACTTCACCCGAATATCTGAGTACCCTGTGCACCCATCTGTACCCAGCTTCACCTGAGCATCTGAGCACCCTGTGCACCCATCTGTACTCAGCTTCACCTGAACATCTGAGAATCTTGTGCAGCGGCCACTTCTGATGCATCAGTTTCAGAGTGGTGGGTCCTCTCAGCCAATCGCAGACCAGAGCATTGGTCTTCTCCTTACTTTCTTCTTTTTCATGATCATGTGCCAAACATCAATCCTCATACCAGGACCATTAACGTAAATATTGTTTATGTTCTGTTATGAGATGTTTGGGTACTTGGTAGCTGGTGTTTTTCTTTAAGCCAATTCTAGGCAAAAGTTTGGTTCACTTTGAAATATCGTCTAATGATGTGGTATGTGAAAAACTGCACTGTCAATACACAATACCATGATTGTACAAATGACTTTTTTTTAATTATGCTAAAATGTTTCTGATAATTAAACATTTCTGTTGATCTTCCTAACATAATTTGTTGTATTCTTGCTGAATGGTGAAAACATTCCAACAGAGCAAATAAATATTTTCCTAAAATTAAGCCTAAATCTCTCTGGTTCTCTCTACATTTTAAAAAATTACAGTGTATCTCAAAGAATAGAATGATAAAAATGAAGCAATAAAAGTTGCATGCTCACAACCCCTTCCTCCTGCCACCGTGATTTTAAAGGGTCCCATCTGCCTGTGGTCATATAACAAGAGTGAGTGGCCCCATGATTACCCCACCCATAACAGATGTGGCCGACATGATTCCCTCACCCATAACCGGTGCGGCGACCATGAGTCCTCTGGCCCATAACAGGTGTAGCCACCATAATTCCCTCACCCATAACAGGTGTAGCCACCATGATTCCCCCACCCATAGCAGGTGTGGCCACCATGATTTCCCCACCCATAGCAGGTGTGGCCAACATGATTCCCCCACCCAAAGCAGGTGTGGCCAACATGATTCCCTCACCCATAGCAGGTGTGGCCAACATGAGTCTCCTCACCCATAGCAGGTGTGGCCACCATGATTCCCCCACCCATAGCAGGTGTGGCCAACATGATTCCCTCACCCATAGCAGGTGTGGCCACCATGATTCCCTCACCCATAACAGGTGTGGCCACCATGATTCCCTCACCCATAACAGGTGTAGCCACCATGATTCCCCCACCCATAGCAGGTGTGGCCACCATGATTCCCCCACCCATAACAGGTGTAGCCACCATGATTCCCCCACCCATAGCAGGTGTGGCCACCATGATTCCCCCACCCATAGCAGGTGTGGCCACCATGATTCCCTCACCCATAGCAGGTGTGGCCACCATGATTCCCTCACCCATAGCAGGTGTGGCCACCATGATTCCCCCACCCATAGCAGGTGTGGCCACCATGATTCCCCCACCCATAGCAGGTGTGGCCAACATGATTCCCTCACCCATAGCAGGTGTGGCCAACATGATTCCCTCACCCATAGCAGGTGTGGCCAACATGATTCCCTCACCCATAACAGGTGTGGCCAACATGATTCCCCCACCCATAGCAGGTGTGGCCAACATGATTCCCTCACCCATAGCAGGTGTGGCCAACATGATTCCCTCACCCATAGCAGGTGTGGCCAACATGAGTCTCCTCACCCATAACAGGTGTGGCCAACATGATTCCCTCACCCATAGCAGGTGTGGCCACCATGATTCCCCCACCCATAACAGGTGTAGCCACCATGATTCCCCCACCCATAGCAGGTGTGGCCACCATGATTCCCTCACCCATAGCAGGTGTGGCCACCATGATTCCCTCACCCATAGCAGGTGTGGCCAACATGATTCCCCCACCCATAGCAGGTGTGGCCACCATGATTCCCCCACCCATAGCAGGTGTGGCCACCATGATTCCCTCACCCATAGCAGGTGTGGCCAACATGATTCCCCCACCCATAGCAGGTGTGGCCAACATGATTCCCTCACCCATAGCAGGTGTGGCCAACATGATTCCCTCACCCATAGCAGGTGTGGCCAACATGATTCCCTCACCCATAGCAGGTGTGGCCAACATGATTCCCTCACCCATAACAGGTGTGGCCACCATCATTCCTCCCAACCTATCAGGTGGGCCACCATGACTTCCTCCACCCATAACAAGTGGAGCCACCATGATTCACCCGATAAATGGTATGCCCATCATGAATCCTTCCATCCTTAAAGCAGACCTGAACTCAGAATTCCTCTCTGCTCTAAAAGGTAAGCAACAGCATAATAACCTTTAAAGAAAAACTGTTCTTTGTTACATCTGATACAAATCCTGCAATAAATCTGCAGTGTATCTACTTCCTGTTTTCATGGAAGCAGACATATTTTAACATCCTGTGTTTTCAAATGAGCTTATTCACCTTATCTGCCATGGCAGTCAGGTGACACAGGAAAGAGATTAAATTACAACTTGTGCTTAGACACAAATGAGGGGAAATTAAACAGGCTAATCTCTCTAAATACATACAGGGTGCATTTCTCCATGTTTTCCCTCTGTTCTATGCAAGAGTTCAGGTCCACTTTAATGAATAGACTTATCTGGTAAGGAATGATTTCCCTCTAACAAAACAGCCAGGCCACCACAGATCTGCAGCAGCGATGTGTTTGTGAACCGCGAGGAAATGCTGACATCGCGGGACAAATGGTAAAGGGCAGAGTTATTAGTAACAGATTTTTAGGTACGCAAGCAAAACATTTACTTATAAGCTCCATATTAACCAGATCTTCTGTTAAGTAACTTTCCTATTAAAGGGAACCAGAGACGAAGGAACCTTAAAACTGGAAAAAGATTTTATACATACCTGGGGCTTCCTCCAGCCCCATCAGCATGGATCGCTCTCACGCCGCCATCCTCCTCCGCTGCCACTATCTGCCTGTCACTTCCGCCGGACACGGACAGTTTTCTGCATCCACTGGGACTCCCTCCGGCTCTTTACGCATGCGCCTGCGTAGTATGGAGGGAGTGCACTGCGCTTGCGTCGACTGGCCCTGACTGGCCAAAATGAAGGGATCCGGTACCGGCGGATAGAGGCAAGCAGAGAAAGGCGGCGTGGGAGCGATCCAGGCTGCTGGAGCTGGAGGAAGCCCCAGGTATGTATAAATGTATTTATTCATTTGTCTCTGGTTCTCTTTAAAGGCTAATTAAAGGTCCCAAAATTGATTGCTTGGATTCTGAGGAGAGAACTTCAGGATTTATTAAACAACTAGTGATCTTAGCCCGTTAAACAGGCTAGGTCTGTCACTGCGCATGCGCGCCTGCCTCTTCTGGCCCTGTCCTCTACTGCAAGCCTACAGTGTCTGTGCGTCCCGGCTGTACATGCACAGTGCAAAAAAGCAGTGACACACGGACAAAGCAGGATTGAGGGACACTTCAAATTATATACAAAGATTCTACAAATTATAGCAATTATTGTAATTCATTTCAGCAGGGGCGTAACTAGAAATCCCCTGGGCCCCTGCAAAACTTCTGATGGAGCCCCCCAGTATAGATATCCTGGTACAGGTGCCCCCCAGTATAGGTAGCCAGTTATATGTCCCCCCATTATAGGGGTAATGTTTTTATTTAAAGGTTATTATGCTGTTGGAAATCTTTTAGCACAGAGAGGAAGTTCTGAGTTTAGGTCCACTTTAAATGAGCCCCAGATTTCCTGTGATTATTCATGTTATTACGCTGTAAAGGCAGCTGCAGCAGCTGGGGAAAGAATTTGACATTTTGATGTAAAGGACGGCGGCTCAGAGGCTAACTCTTTCACTTTGCAGCACTAGAGTCCCAGGTTCAAATCCCAGCTAGCTAGAACATTCTCTGCACAGAGGTAATACATTTTCTTTGAGTTTGCATAGATTTCATTCAGGTGCTTCTATCATATCCTCCCAGATCCTGAACACCTATTGGTAGTTTCATTACGGAATAGCAATGACGGCTATGGCGGCGCTCCGTGAGTAATTTGGGCGGCGTCAAAAGTCGGAGCACAAATGACTACGAAAACACTGTAATTATTTGCCCGCCAACAAATAGCTGGAAGCCGAATTAAATCATCACCCACTATCCATGGCGGCCTGGAGGGGGAATAGTAATTAACCCCCGCCGGAACTTGTGCAGGAGCAGGGTGAGCCAATGTTCGGCTTTATCCTGCACCCAAATCTCCCGGCAGCTTTATCATCGGTATGCCACCAAATTGGCCTTAAAACAATCCTGAAGTGTATTAAAGAACAAAAGTTTAATACTTACCTTGGTAGTGGGAAGTGTCTGAATAGTCCAGAGGCTTCCTGAGTCCCTCTACATGCCACCAATCCCGAGCTGGGTGCAGGGCTGAGCACAAGGCTGGTTCTAGACTTTTTGCTGCTTGAAGCAAACTTGTGAGAATTTACTCTGCTTTATTGAATGTTCTCACATGACATGCTCCTCCATTCCTCCTCACTCAGGACAGCAGTGCCACCTCCTCCCTTCTGCTGTGCAAGTCAAATGAAACACTGCTGCTCTCCTGCCTCCCCCCTCCTCACTCACTGTCAGACTCCTCACACAGCACAACAAGCTGCTTTTCCCCAATGATGCCCTCATCACCTTGCTCTCCTCCTACTCTGTACTGTGTTTACGCTAACAGCATACAGTCAAACATACTGCCCCTGTAATCTCTGCACCTGTTGCAAATGTTTCACCATGGTTCATGAGCAAACCGGCCCTGCATTTGGTACAGACGCTGGACACCGGAGAAGGCCAGGATTTGCGCTGGTTGAGAGGTGAGCCTTCAACACTGCAGACCGGCAGGGGGACGACAGACATACACTTGGAGGGACAACAGCCGCGGGACCGTCAGTCATCACGATATTAAACGCTGTTACCGCCGCACACCCGATAGAGCAGTAGGAAACAAGACTTTCCAGCAGGGCCGAGGCAGAGGCGAGAGAGGCTCCAGCCTCAGGGCGCCGTGTAGGAGGGGCACACAACTCACTCAGCTATCATTCCTCTATTGTGTTTGAAGCAGAGAGAAATAAGAAAAGGGGATACATGGCAGTGACTGCAAGCCAGATAACTAGAGATTAAGGTGTTGGGGGCCCTGGGGCGCCTCTTAGTCTAATAGCAGTCAGTGTGTGACGGGTGGGAGGGATGGAGGGGCGCAGTTTGGTGTTTCAGCCTTGGGTGCTGGAGGACCGTGTCCCGGATCTGTTTTCCAGCATTCCGGATCGATCCTTTTGACCAATTTCAGGTGGAAATCAGTCGAGATATCGATTAAGCAGCCATGTTGCTGCACCAATTCTCTTTCGTTTTGAGAAAATAATCGAATCAGACGGTTGATCGGCCCACAATATCGAGCCATGTATGTTCACCCTGAGTTTACCATCTAAGGAATGAAATTTGTCTTTTTAGACCTAAATGGGTCTGGGGGCCTATTGCACGACATCAGTTACAGCGAGACAACATCTTCAGCACGTCCCTCTTCTGAAGAGATAAGACCAACCGTCCAGATCTTCTGACCAGATCATGAGACTTCAGAGCGTTAGAAAAAATGTCTACATAACCGATTAAAGGCAGAGCTACGACGTGCTAGAGAAATAACGGCTCATATCCCCCCCATAGGAGGAGAGGGCTGTAGAAGCATGACTGTTTGCCAGCTCAGCGTTACACAATGCAGAGTACCTGCTGGCGAGAGAGCTGGCTGGGGCTCATGTGTCGCTGGCTCTGTAGGTTGCCGCGTCTCTGATGTGACAGCCAGCCGGCAGTATCGCCACCATCGCTCAGGCATGGCGTGTGCCTTGTATTGATAGTGGGGTTTGGAGGTTCCTAACAGGAAGATGGGAATTGTGCAAGGTTCCTTCTTGCTGATACTGAATGCAAGAGACATCTCAGAGGCCCCCTGATAACATCGCTGGGCTGATAGCAGAACGTTTTGTAACATAAACCGATGAAAAGGTGAGGAGATTAGTAAGGAGGGGGAGGAACAAGCTGATGAATGTAACAGTCATTAGTGTATCCGCTCCCTTCGCTTTAAGGCAGAGCTCCGGCTTACATGAAACATTTCCTGCAGTCTCTTGTGATACATTTTTTAGACTTTAACTTTTAATAGGCTGCAAATAAAGTCATGAAAATCACTCTTCAGGATGTGCAGATAGAAATCATGGCGTAGAAATTAATCTCAAAGAATGGACAATATCTGTGAGTAATCTGACGCGCGACAATCAAGCGCCGACCCGCAAGATAGTGATGCATCTTTACAGCATCAGACCCCAAAATGCCCCCCCCCCAGGGATTGAGTACTGCTCTCTGCCATGCAACAGTATATATTAAGGGGATTTTATTGGATCGGGGGTTGAATTGATTATGTTCCATTCTGTTTGATGGATGGAAATCAGACGATATCGGGTCAAATCAACCAATTTACTCGATCGGGCAGAATGGAAAATATCAGTCAAACTTAAAGGAAACATCAGGCATTAAAAAAAAAAAAAAAAAAAGCAGATCTACTTAGCCGGGGCTTCCTCCAGCACCTGGCAGCCGATATGCCCCTTGCCGCAGCTCCAGGGTCCCGGTGTCCCCTCCGTTGCAGCTGCCGACCTGGCGAGGTCGGCAGTCTCTGCGCCTGCGAGAGCGCTCAGCCGTGCTGCTGGTGATCACGCTCATGTAGCCGGGAGTGTTCTGCGCAGGCCCAGAAGTACTGCACCTGCGCAGAACGCTCCCGGCTGTGGGGGTGCAACAGCAGAGGCCACCGACTTCGCCGGGTTGGCAGCTGCAACAGAGGAGACCCCGGGATCCTGGAGATGCGGCGAGGGACACACAAGCTGCCAGTGGCTGGAGGAACCACAAGGTATGTAGATCTGCTTTTTTTGCTTTTTTTTTTTTTTTTAAACGCCTGTCTCCTTTAACCACTTGAGGACCATAGGCTTACACCCTCCTAGTGACCAGGCTATTTCAGGCCACTGCAGCTTTAAGGGCTCGCTGCAGGGCCGTACAACTCAGCACATACTGTAAGTGATCCCCCCTTTCTGCCCACCAACAGAGATTTCTGTTGGTGGGCTCTGATCACTGCTGCAGGCATTTTTTTTAGTTAATTTTTTAAAAATACATTTTACAATTTTTTTTTCACTGTCCCTCCTCCCTTCCTCCCCTCGCCAGCCAATCACCGCGATCGGCTGTCATAGGCATCAGCCTATGAGAGCCGATCGCACTTGTGCCTCGGCTGTCCCCAGTACAGCGATGTCGTAGATCGCAGCGCTGTACGGTGTAAATAAACAGAGGTTTTGCTGTCTAACAATCTCCTAGCGGCGATCGGAGCTCCGTTATTCAAGCGGCGATGCGCACGAATTGGTGCGTGCGATCCCCTGCAATCTACGCCCCCAGGACTTAATGCCAATTGGCGTTACGTGGTCCTGGGGGAGCCACCGCGTTGACGTCTATCGGCGTGACGCGGCCGTTAGGTAGTTAAAGGAATCTGCAACCATTGATCGTAAAGGAATCGGCTACAGAAACACAGGCACAACATCATTCAGCTTGATTACTGAAGCAGAATCGCTTAGGATGCAGTGTGTGGGCCACTAGTTGATCGACTTTTAATCAACCACCCTGTAGTTGATCGCCCGATATAGTTTATCGCTTAGTCGCTTATTGGAAGATTGACTAATGTGTGGGTATCATTAGTATTAGGCATGGAGGGGGGGATTAATGCTTGGCATCAGGAGGGAGATATCAATAGATATCAATATTTTAACTATCAACAATAACCAGCGCCCAAATCTACAGCGGCGTTGCACCGCATACAGGGATGGATCTAGGGGGGGGGGGGGGGGCAAGCGGGTCTCTTGCCCCAGGCGCAGTTTGTTGAATTCTTAAAAAGGCGGCAAAATTTGGATGGGGAATGGCAGTTTAGGCGCCAAAACCTGACCTTTAGGCGCCAAAACCTGACCTTGCCCCAGGCGCAACTTGGTCTAGATCCGTCCCTGACCGCATATGTTCTCCAGCAACCACCTAACTAAAGCTACATATCCATGTTGCAATTTTTCTAACATTTTTTCCAGCATCTGATGATTTTTTTTGCTACGAGTGATCGTTTCTGTGATCTCGCAATGTGGGTACGTGTGCGCGATTAGGGGGACGGCGCTTTGAGATGCACAGCGATAACAACTGTAACGGTGGATCAGATCTATAAGATCTCCCACAACTCTCCACAACTTTGAACTTTCTTCGCACCCATCATGTGTCGTCATGTGTTACCGTGGGTAGGAAGATGGATTGGGCCATGTCACTGAGCAAATCCCGACCCATCTACCATTGGGTTTGCGGCTTTACTCCCTGCCTTCCATGAATGTAGTGGTCCTTCCTCTAGTTTAGATGTTGTTCTGGCGACACTACTTATGGGTGGGGGGTTATCATGATGGTCGCACTTGTTTTATGACCTCTGGCAGATGGGCTGCTGCGATTTGAGGGCCACCAAGGGGAAAGGAGGAAAGGCAGTAAACGTTGGGGGACTCCATGACTTGAAGCAGGGGCGTAACTAGAGGGGAGAAGCACCCGTGATTGCAGCGGGGCCAGAGCTGTGGGGGGCACCCAACTACTAACCTTCCCTTCCTCCGATACAGGGGACTATACTTCACATCAGGTGTTTTTGTGGCTACACTTATGAGTGTTAAGATCATGATTGGCCACACTTGTTTTTTGAGCCTTGTGAGATGGACACCAAGGCCGTGAAGGGCACTTGGGGCAACCCATGAACTGAAGTTACGCAACTGACTTGTAGTTAGAACTCTGATTGTCACGTACATAGTTTATATTTAAACCAGCATGGCTGAGGCTCAGATATAGATGGCCCAGGAATACTGGTGACATTTGCTGACCATCACCAGCCGCTATCAGTGCAGAAGCCTCTGTGCCTATCATTACCTGTAAACACTGTCCCATCTAAAAGCCATAAACGTGCAGCTACTGTCTGGGGACTTGGGCAGCTGCTACTGTATCTGCACACAGCACAGCAGGAAGCAGGCCGACAGCTCCTGACCGACTCCCAACTGTCAGCAAACTCCTATCTCCAACTGGACCGACTCCCAACCGTCAGCAAACTCCTATCTCCAACTGGACCGACTCCCAACCGTCAGCAAACTCCTATCTCCAACTGGACCGACTCCCAACTGTCAGCAAACTCCTATCTCCAACTGAGAGTCCAGAGATCATTGGAGCAGATAACACACCAGATCTGGGGACGCAGCTGTGGCATTCCAAAAAATCAATTACAGATCTGAAAACTTTTTTCCAACAGGTTTGATCACTGTGATTCAATGGCCCATAAGGGCTGGAACCCACAAAGGGCGATTTTTTTGAGTGTTTAGGGAGCGTTTGGAAACGCTAGCATTTTGTAAAAACACTCAGCTAATGTAAATGGATGGGGCAACTTCCACTGGAGCGATTGCGATTAGAAAAATCACAAACGCAGGACATGCAGCACTTTGGGAGCGTTAGCGCTTCAATGTTAAGTATGTAATCGCTGGCGTAATCGCTCATCAAAACCTGCACTGAGCGATTTTGCTAGAGTTTTGGAGTTACTACACACTGTAACAAAATTAAAATTACCGTAATTGAAAGGACCAATCAGACTTTAAAACGCTAATCGCTACACAACCGCTGGCAAATTGATACACTTTTTAAAAGCGCTCCCTAAAACACTCATGAAATCGCTTACAAACTGCTCATACAAAACGCTAGCGATTGCGATTAGCGATAGCGTTTTGTAGTGGGTTCCAGGCCTATTGCTTATTTTGAAATGCCAACATGGAGGAAAAGTAGTGATTATAGGAAGGACCACTGTGGTTTGAATTAGGAAAATACATTCTATCTCTTGCCCATGTATTCTCAAGCTGGCCATAAATTTACTAATTTTTTTTTATTCGATATCCGGATGATATGATTGAGTCTGCTAGCAATCGATCCGGCAAACGATTCTCGCTCAGTTTATTTCCAAACAAAGTTGATCGACTCGGCCAATCGCGCAGGACAGAAATTCAGTTGGCAGGGTGTTCAGAGAGCAATGCTAGCGGTGTTTGCTTCAAGTCTTCGACCACTGATGAAACTACTCTAACCTGTGCACAATGTGGTTCTGGGCTCTTCTCTCCCTGTTGGCTGCTTCTTCCTCTCTTCATTGTTGTGTCCTGAGGCACTTGTGTGATATCCCACATCCAAATGCTAGTAGCCAAATAGTAGGGGTCTCTAATGGTCATGTGAGGTATGTGCCACAGTGCCCCTAGTGTTTGACCTCTGCATTACATCACACAGGTGCCCGGGGCTTGAGAAGAAACAGCAACCGGCGGTGGAGAGCAAAGCATACAGCCAAAAGTGGCACCAGGAAAAAAAAAAAAAGGCGCACTGTGCCGTCGATAAAGTGCTTAAAACGCTATTTACCGTTTTATGTATTTGCGTGTATAACATTTAAGACAAATAACATTTATATCACGCTTTTCTCCTGACGGAATCAAAGCACCAGAGCTGCAGCCACTAGGGCACACTCTATAGGCAGTGACAGTGTTAGGGAGACTTGCCCAAGGTCTCCTACTGAATAAGTGCTGGCTTACTGAACAGGCAGAGCCAAGATTCGAACCCAGGTCTCCTGTGTCAGTGGCAGAGCCCTTAACCATTACACCATCCAGCCATGCTGTTAAAGTTCACTTAAGTGCTTAAGTTCACTTAAAACGCTGTGTATGGTTTTAATCCTTACTTACTAACTTGCAAAATAGTGTTTTAATGCAATATCACTAGTGGTTTGTGCACAACAGTAAAAGCACTTTTTTTGATTTCCCAATTTAGACGCTTTAATACAATTTATTTTTATTGAAGTATTTATATAGCGCCGACATATTCCGCAGCACTGTACAGTGTATATATTGTCTTGTCACTAACTGTCCCTTTAGAGGGGCTCACAATCTAGTCCCTACCATAGTCATATGTCTATATCATGTAGTGTATGTATTACAGTCTAGGGCCAATTTAGGGGGAAGCCAATTAACTTATCTGTATGTTTTTGGGGTGTTGGAGGAAACCGGAGTGCCCGGAGGAAACCCACGCAGGCACGGGGAGAACATACAAACTCCTTGCAGATGTTGACCTGGCTGGGATTCAAACAGGGGACCCAGCGCTGCAAGGCGAGAGCGCTAACCACTACGTGCAATATTGTATTATAACGCTATTTTTATGTACTGATTAAAACCATAAATAGCGTTTTAAGCGAAAATAATTGTTATACACGCAATCCGTAAAATGCTAAATAGCGTTTAAAGCACATAATGCGTGGCACTGTGTGCCATTTGTTCCCGTTGCCTTGTGCACCATAATGTTGTGCTTGAGGACGGCGATAAACGTTATTAATGTTGATGTATTTCAATGGTGCGCCAGAAAGCTGCTACGAAGCTATGCGCCAATTTTTCCTGCTCCGGGAGCGGAGACCAGGAGCACGCGGCGGATAGGTGAGAAGCTTGGGCTATGCCGCATTGCCCAGGGGTGGCGGAAACTTGGGCCTTGATTCACAAAGCTGTGCTAATGCATAGCATGGCCGTGCTAAGTGTGTAGTGCGCAATGTTACTCACGCAAAGTTTTACGTGCGCAAGGTTTTATATGCACAAGCTAACAAAGCTCTTCGCGTGTTAAGGTGTCACAATGCGCATATTGTGCCACGTTAACACGTGAAGAGCTTTGTTAGCGTGCGCGTGTAAACCTGTGCGCGCATAAAACTTTGCGCGAGTAACATTGCACGCTACACGCATAGCATGGCCGTGCTTGGCATTAGCACATGGCTTTTTGAATCAAGACCTTGGAGATCCAGAACAGATTTTCAAAGATTTCATGCTGAAAGGAGGGATTCCAGCAGATAGGTCAGATAATGATCGGAGAGGGATCTGTTGGCCATATCGACCATTGTATGGCAACATCTAGGCCTCTTGCACACTGCATGCCATTCCGATTCTTAATCGGTTTTTACATCCGATTCCGATTTTTAATCTTTACTGTAAGCTGCATTTTTTGATCCGTTTTTCTGTTGAATGGTGAAATCGGAATTGAAAATCGGAAACGGAATCTGAATCTGAATCGCAAAACGGATTTGCAGTGTGCAGGGAGCCTTATAGTTGTATGTGTGATTAAAGATGTTATGGGGTGTGGCAGCAGAAAAGGATTGAGATATTATGGGTCCTTAGGCAAGATAGCAGTTTAGGTCCACCGCTGATGGTCACCTGGCTTTTATTTTTGTAAGATTTGGTGGGGGCTAGCATCCACCGGGCCCCTAGACTCTCTCCATGGCCCTAGGCAAATGCCTCGGGTTGACTTGTGGATGCTCTGGCCCTAAGTGGCAGAGGCATGTCTTTAGGCTTAGTTCACACATAAATCTGCACATTTCTGGTCCAGTCCTGTCAGTTTTGCATCAGTTTTACGGTACCTGACTGGACCGGAAATGTACACCTTTTATGTGTGAACACACCTATAGAAAACTGATACAAATCTGGCAGGACTGGACAAAAAATGTACAGACTTACAGTATGTGTGAACACAGCCACAGAAACACATACAAAACTGATGCCAACGGTCAAAAACTGACAGGACAGGACAGGACAACTTTTTATGTGTGAACCAAATCTCACTTTATCTCTCTTTCTTACCAGTGGCGTAGCTAAGGAGCTGTGGGCCCCGAAGCAAGTTTTACAATGCCCCCCCCCCCCCCCCCCCAAGCACTCTATACATACAATTGATACGGCACACCAAAACCTGCCAATGGCAACTACAGTGTCAGAGGTGCAAGAAGGGGATGGGGAGCAGCTTGTTAATGATTACCACTATTCAAAGTATCCATAGAAGTGATTATTACCAGCACAGGACCAATAGAGAGCTAATACTGTAGTTGAGGGAGGGCCCTTCGGGACCCTCTTGCCCAAGGGCCCTGATGCAGTCGCATACCTCTTTTGCTACTACGCCCCTATTTCTCATCTCAAAAAGTTGGGATGCCTGCGATATTTAAACTGAATATTGATCTGACATGCAACTCACTGTAATAGACTGGCTACAACAAGTTCAAGTATCTCCTAAATTCCTCTGAAATAACTATCACACCGCCTGCTGAGAGCCTAGCAGCTAATCAGTGCTCTCTGTGATCTGTCCTCTGCCTGTCTGTGCAGAAATCAAACTGAAACGACTCCCTGATGTGCCAATATCAGATCAGAGATATCCATAGCTCACAGTTCCTCCTTCTAGACCTCAAACATAAGATAGAGGAACATCAGCTGAGAAGATCATTCTGGCCTCTCCTGGCTGAGAATCTAATGTGCACATCTGCCCTATGACCAGAGCAGGGCCCCATCAGAAACTTTTGGGCCCCCTACTGGGCAAATTTACTGCCCCCCCCCTCACTCCCCTCTGCCCCCACATGGCAAATCACAATCTTTGAAGGTCTGAACACACTAATGCTGGGTACACACTATGAGATTTTCTGGTCGATTTACTGTCAGATCGATTATTTCCAACATGTCCGATTTGCTTTTCGATCGTTTTCCGAGCATTTTCCGATCGATTTCTGTGCACTTGAGGGCTGGTTCAGACGGACGCTTGCGGAGCGTTTACCGCAAGCGTTCGGACCGTCGCGGTAAACGCTCCCATTCAAGTGAATGGGAGCGTTTACACCGAGCTTTTGTGCGCTTTTACCCGAACGCGGCGTTCGGGTCCCGATTTTTGCGAGCGTTCGGGCCGCCCCTGGAAGCAACATGTAGCTTCCAGGGAGCGGCCAACCGCGACGGCTAATGTTCCCCTACGGGGAAAAAAAACGTGATCGCATCACGACGCGACCGAAGGCTACTGAAAGCCTGACCGCGCAGCCGCCGCAACGCCCCCAGACGCGACGCTACGCAGACGTCCGTCTGAACCAGCCCTAAATAGGAAATCGATCGGAAAATGCTCGGAAAACGATCGAAAAGCAATTCGAACATGTTGGAAATAATCGATCTGACAGTAAATCGACCAGAAAATCTCATAGTGTGTACCCAGCATAATGTCCATGTGTCTCATGCACTCCTATGACTGTGAGTGTTCTGCGTATACTCAGTTCATTAAAAAGAGACCTAAGCCAATTTAAAAAGCAGTTTTTACTTCTTATTTAGTTTAAGGATCATTGCCAGACCTAAAACGCCATGGCCGAACAAGGGTTTTATAACCCCCAAATCACCGGGGCAAAAAACAGGGAGCGCTTCTTGGTAGAGGCAGAGCTTGTTTCTGCAGTAGCTCTGCCTCTCCTTGCATCAATCCCTGCTGATTACCACCTCTCCCTTCTTAGTCTTCTTTCACTGAGAGGGTTGGGGAGAGGCGGAGATCTGCGGTGGATTGACGTGAATGGAGGCAGAGCTACAGCGCTAAGCTCTGCCTCCCCAGGCAGCAAAATCCACGACTTTTAAAATTGTGGATTTTTGCCCTAGGATTTGAGCGTTATAAAACCCTCATTCTGTCACGGGATAGCGGCGGTTTAGGTCTGGCAATAATCCTTAAACTAAATATGAGATAAAAACTGCTTTTTAAAGTGGCTTCAGGGTCTCTTTAAGACTGTAACTGAGCTTGTGCAGAACGCTCCTAGCTACGGGAGCTAGATGGAGGAGGCGTGGCCCGGAACAGTGCATGCACAGTGCCCCGCAACCCAGCTGGATTGTGCAGACTTCACAAGAGCCCAATGGATTGGAGTGGAAGGGTGTCGAGGGAGCTGACGGAGCTGGGGGCTACAGGGCGCTGGAAGGAGCCCCAGGTGAGTAAGATCCCCAGCTTCACTTGGGCCCTATACAGCAGTCCCCCCTGTGATGCCCTAAAGGCGGCCCTGGACCAGGGGCGTCACTATGAATCATGGGGCCTCCCAGCAAAACTTTGATAGGGCTCCTTGAATGTTCATACCCTTTCCCTTGCCTACCCCTGGTGACCCTCACAGCCTGGGGGCCCATTTTGCAAAGGTCATCAAAATCTTCATGCCCATAACATGAGTAGCCCCGAAAACACCTGATCTAAAGGATGGGCCCCTTTATCTGAGGCAGTGAAGTAGTAGTTGGGGCCCCCCCGTGGTTGAAGGCACTGCTCCCCTGTAGTTGCACCCCTGCCTACTACACATTATTACTATTATTGTGCAGGGTACAATGTGGGGCTCATATTGGGGTTATTAATACTCCTAAGTTACAGAAAGATGCTCAAAGTTGGTTGCCTGAAATTAGTGATCATTTCAGGTGACCATTTAGAAGCAATCACCAGACTACTTGGAATCTAAATCATGAGCTCCTCTGATACATAATCATAATATGCTAGGACATTAGACTATGGCAGGGATTAGATGGTGAGCTCCTCTGAGGACAGTCAGTGACATGACTATGTACTCTGTAATGTGCTGCAGAAGATGTCAGTGCCATATAAATACATCATAATATATATGGTAGGACAATAGACTATGGCAGGGATTAGATGGTGAGCTCCTCTGGGGACAGTCGGTGACATGACTATGTACTCTGTAATGTGCTGCAGAAGATGTCAGTGCCATATAAATACATCATAATAATAATATGGTAGGACATTAGACTATAGTAGGATTAGATTGTGAGCTCTTCTGAGGACAGTCAGTGACATGACCATGTACTCTGTAAAATGCTGTAGTGCTCTATAAATACATAATAATTTATAAAACTATATAGGCTGGTACACACTATACAATTTTCTCATCAGATCATATTTCTGTTCAAAAAAAAAATCTATCATTTTTGATACATATTCAGTCGGAAACCTGATCAGAATTAGAAAAAAACATGCATACATATGTATCCTAGCTTTCTTGTATATCTGATTGATGTCAGATCTGAATCTCAATCGGATCACTCGCTGGAACTAGATCTGAAGTGTAGATTTTATGGTGTGTACCAGACTTAATGCGGACTCAAGCTCAGAACTTCCTCTCTGCTCTAAGGCTACTTTCACAGTGGGACGTTGCGTTTTGATGCGACGTTAAAGTCGCAACGCAAACTAACAACGCAACATCCCAAAAATGTAGCAACGCAACTCTATGCCCTGTTATCGTAGCATACAGTAGGCATACAGGCAATGACAAGTATGCTTCCAGGTCATTACTGAGCATGTGCAAACAGTCCAACGCAGCTAATAACGTGTATAACGCACAGCATGGAGCACTTTCTAATAACATTACACGTTACACACAAACGCAACGTGTGCACTGTGAATGTTGCACAGACTTAGTATCGCTGTGCGTTTGTCCACGTTAAAACATTTTCTAACGTGCAACTTTAACCACTTAAGGACCACAGTGGTAAACCCAACTAAAGACCAGGCACATTTTAACTAAAATAGTCACTGCAGCTTTAAAGGGTAACTGAAGAGAGAGGTATATGGAGGCGGCCATGTTTATTTCCTTTTAAGCAATACCAGTTGCCTGGCAGCCCTGCTGATCCTCTGCCTCTAATACTATTAGCCATAGCCCCTGAACAAGCATGCTGCAGATCAGGTGTTCTGACATTATTGTCAGATCTGACAAGACTAGTTGCACGCTTGTTTCTGGTGTTATTCAGATACTACTGCAGAGAAATAGACCAGCAGGGCTTCCAGGCAACTGGTATTGATTAAAAGGAAATAAATATGGCAGCCTCCGTATACCTCTTACTTCAGTTCCCCTTTAAAAGCACAACTTAGCAGGCATGAATCCTGGGCAGAGCACAATGCAGCAATCTGTCACAGGTTGGTGGGAGGAGCCTGTGACAGCAGACTATAGATTCTCTGGCACCTCCGTGGTAGTCAGCGTTCCCTGCAGCCTCGCTCTCCCCGGGGCTGGCGTTATCAGCCGGTTACACCTGCTGCAGTTAAGAGATCAGGCTGTAATTTTTTTTCCCTTTTCGGTAGAATGCTGGGCTTTGGTAGCGTTAATTATCCTCGGAGGGTTCGGGGGCCCTAATCTCTGGCTGGCACGCCGCGCTGCTAACTGTCTGTGGCCTCCTCCTGTAGGTGCTGATAATACTGCATCTGCATGAATGAACTCAATTATCTGGCCCTGTGCAGCGGCGGTGACATGACTGCGCGGGGCGATAATGGATGCGCGCGGCGGAGTAAATGACACGTCTCTCCTGATTATCTCGTCTGATAGATATCCCTTTACTTCAATTGTCTGGCTATCTGAAAATAACGACTGATAAAACCTTCTGCTGCGCTGAAATACCATCTCGCTGCAGTGCCCCCTGCTGCCTGCTGGGGGGAAGTTAACCCTTTATTTTAGACACTCAGATTAATATCTTTACTTGATTTTTTTCTTAAAGGACACCTGAAGTGAGAGGATATGGATGCTGACATATTTATTTCCAGTTGCCTGGCAGACCTGCTGATCTATTTGGCTGCAGTAGTGTCTGAATCACAAGAAACAAGCATGCAGCTAATCTGGTCAGATCTGACAATAATGTCAGAAACACCTGATCTGCTGCATGCTTGTTCAGGGTTTATGCCTAAAAGTATTAGAGGAGCTGGATAGCCAGGCAACTGGTATTGCTTAAAAGGAAATAAATATGGCTGCCTCCATATACCGCCAGCTTCTGAACTCTTGCACAGGTCAGAAGGAAAACAGAGAAATGCACCCTGTATGTATTTAGAGAGTTTAGCCTGTCTAATCCCCCCCTCATCTGTGACTAATCACAAGTGTAATTTGATCTCTCAGTCGTGTCAGCTCATGAATCCCATCAGTCTCGGCAGAGCAGCTAATTTGTAAACACGGAATGTGAACCCTTTGTCAGCTTCCATGAAAGAAGGAAGTAGACACACAGTTTTATTGCAGGATTTCTATCAGCTGTAACAAAGATTTATTTTCTTTAAAGGTTATTATGCTGTTGCTTATTCTTTAGAGCACAGAGGAAGTTCTGAGTTCAGGTCCGCTTTAAAGGGAACCCGAGGTGAGAATAATATGGAAGCTGCCATATTTATTTCCTTTTAAGCAATACCAGTTGCCTGGCTGTTCTGATGATCCTCTGCCTCTAATACTTTCACCCTTTGACCCTGAACAAGCATGCAGTATATCAGGGGTTTCTCAGAATATTGTCAGATGTGACAGGATTAGCTACATGCTTGTTTCTGGTGTGATTCAGACACTACTGCAGCCAAATAGATCAGCAGGGCTGCCAGGCAACTAGTATTGTTTAAAAGGAAATAAATATGGCAGCCTCCCATATACCTCTCACCTCGGGTTTACTTTAAAAAACACCTGAAGTGAGAGTGATATGAAGGTAGACATATTTATTTTCTTTTAAACAATGCCAGTTGCCTGGCTGTCCTCCTGATCCTCCGCCTCTGCTGAACAAGCATGCAGATCGGATGTTTCTGGCAAAAAATCTGACTAGATTAGCCGCATGCTTGTTTCAGGTGTGTAATTAGACTCTACTGATGCAAAAAAAAAATCAGCAGAACTGCCGGGCACCTTGTATTGTTTAAAAGGAGATAAATATGTCGGCATCCATATCCCCTCACTTCATGTATCCTCTAAATTATGCTTTTGCAGGACTGGTCATTTCTATCCTTGGTTATTTTCCTTCATATTAATATTTCAAAAATAAGAACTATATCATGGTAAAGGATGGGAATAAAGTTTAGAGCCAATTAAACACATTTTTCAAGCCTGGAACCCACTACAATGCTTGTTTGAGCATTTAGGGAGCGCTTTAAATTGCTAGCGATTTCCCTAAACGTTCTGCCAAAGTAGCGATTGTGATTAGCAAAATCGCAATCGCAGGACACGCAGCATTTTTGAAGCGCTTGCGCTTCAATGTAAAGTATTGAAGCGCTGGCAAATGGCTCATGCATCACTACACACAGAGATTTGTGTGCGATTTTAAATGACTGAATCACAATCGCTGCCAAAAAGCTTACACTTTTTAAGCTCACTACCAAAATCTTCAGAAAACACTCATGAAATCGCTTACAAAACACTAATTAAAAACGCTAGTGATTGCGCTAGCGATTTGTGGTGGGTTCCAGGCCTCAGTAAAAAAATACATGTTTACATAGATCTGTACATCAGTCCTGAAAGAGGGACAAATAAGGAATTATGCACGGATTTATTTTATGCAGTAATGCAAGTCAATAGCCGGCTCAGTAAGTATGCACGACGGGAACGCGGTTCCACGCAGCGCACATATGCGCGTGCCGAAGGGAATCCCATTGATGCACTTCCTGCCCAGCCTGACTGGGGAGGGGGGTTGAAGGATGGGGCGCTATGCATATGATCCTGTCGCCGCACCGGTGCAATCCACTGCAAGCATTAGGCGTGCAACCAGCCTGAACTGATAGCGATATAGAGGCTGCCATAATTATTTCCTTTTAAACAATACTGGTTGCCTGGCTGTCCTGCTGATCTTTCATGCATTTGTAGTGTCTGATAGAGATGGCCCGAACGGTTCGCGATTGCGGAGAACCGCAAACTTTACCAGAAGTTCGATTCGCCCCCATAGTGCATCATGAGGGTCAACGTTGACCTTCTACCTCACAGTCAGCAGGCACATTGTAGCCAATCAGGATACACTTCCCCTCCCCCCCTTATAAAAGGCAGGCTCCGCCGGCCATTAAACTCACTCGTGTGCCTGCAGTAATTAGAGAAGGGAAAGCTGCTGCAGACTCTCAGGGAAAGATAAGTTAGGCTCTTGTAGGGTTCTTAGCTTGCTCCTTGCTGATTCTTATTGCTAAAAAAGCCCCCCTCAACAGCTGTTTTGAGAGCTAATCTTGTTCTTGTGATCTATTTTTGTGTGTGTGTGTGTGTCCGTCCCACTGACACTTGTGGTGCATAAACAGCCTTGGTAATTCCTACTGTGTGTGCCACTGCCAGGCCTAGCACATTCAGCGACTACCTGTGTGTGTGCCAGGTGCACATTGTAATTCCCATCACTGCATATACCTACCTACCTGTTGTTCACAGTGCACCCACCTACCTACGGGAGCTGAGCGCATGCAGTGTCACTGTGCCTGTCCGGTACCTGTCTGTGTGTGACAGGTGCATATTGTTATACCCACTGCATATACCTACCTGTTGTTCACAGTGCACCCACCCACCTACGTCAGCGCACGCAGTGTGATATACCACTCCGTGCATACTTGTTAACTGCAACTGTGTGACTGCACATTCTATTAGTCAAGTCAGTGCATACCTTTCACTTCATCCCCCCCAGATATGGACAAAACGGAGAAAACAGGTAGAGGCAGAGGTAGAGGCAGACCCAGAGGAAGGCCACCCGGCAGGTCTGTGCGAGGTCGTGTTGATTTGATTTCGTGCGGCCCTGGACCAAAGTACAGTGCTCAGAAGAAGGCACGTCCCATCAACTCCCAAGATTGTCAGGACGTGGTTGACTATTTAACACAGAACACCTCATCTTCCGCAGCCACCAGCGCTACTACAAGCGCCACAGCCACTGTATTTGACACTTTGCAGGAGTTAATTGGTGGGGAATTAACTGATTCACAGCCAGTATTGTTACAACCAGATGAAGGCGCTAAGCAAGTTACACCACCTCATATGTCTGAGTTAGGCGGCAACACTATGGAGGTAACGTGTGAGGATGAGGATGATGAAGTACCTGCTGTTGGTGCAGTTTTGGAGGTGTCTGAGGCAAGTGAAGCTGGGCAGGATGATTATGATGATGACGATGATACGTATATACGTGGGATCCTAAGAGACAAGATGACCAAGGGGACAGTTCAGAGGGGGAGCCAGAGAGGAGTAGGAGGAGATGAGTTGCTGAAAGAAGCAGGGGGAGCTCGTCGTTAGAAACAGCTGGTGGCAGTGTCCGGCGCCAGCCAACATGCCTTTCAACGTCAGCTGCTGATGCCACCATAGTGCCATCACCCCAGGGGGGCTCAGCGGTTTGGAAATGTTTTAGTGCGTCGTCCGTAGATCAGAGCAATGCCATCTGTTCTCTCTGCTTCCAAAAATTGAGCCATGGAAAGGTCAACACCCACATAGGGACAACTGACTTACTAAGGCACCTGCTGAAAAGGCACAAACTGCAATGGGAAGAGCACCTGAGCAAAAGCAGCATACAAAAGCAAAGCCACCCTCCTTCTCCTCTTCCTCCTTTAGGTGAAGCATCTTCAGCCGCTTTCTCCCTTGCACCTTCACAGCCACCCTCCTCCACTCCGCCTCTGCCCTTGAGCGTTTCCTGTTCCTCTGCCCACAGCAGCAAGGTGTCCGCGAAGGAAATTTTTGAGCGGAAAAAGCCAATTTCTGCCAGTCACCCCCTTGCCCGGCGTCTGACAGCTTGCTTGGCGGAACTGTTAGCTCGCCAGCTGTTACCATACCAGCTGGTGGACTCTGCGGCCTTCCGTAAATTTGTGGCCATTGGGACACCACAGTGGAAGATACCAGGCCACAATTATTTCTCTAAAAAGGCGATACCCAAACTGTACCGTGAAGTTGAGAGGCAAATGGTGTCATCTCTGGCACACAGCGTTGGGTCAAGGGTCCACCTGACCACGGATGCCTGGTCTGCCAAGCCCAGTCAGGGCAGGTACATTACTTACACAGCCCATTGGGTCAACCTGGTGACTGATGGCAAGCAGGGAGTACGTGGCTGCAGGGCCGGGCCGAGGCATAGGCTGGAGAGGCTCCAGCCTCAGGGCGCAGTGTAGGAGGGGGCGCACAATTCATTCAGCTGTCATTCCTAATTGTGTATGAAGCAGAAAGAAATAAGAAAAGGGGATACACAGCAGTGACTGCAAGCCAGTTAACTAGAGATTAAGGTGTTGGGGAGGTTGTGGGCCCTGTGGCCCTCTTAGTCTAATAGCAATCAGTGTGTGACAGCTGGGGTGGGAGGGATGGAGGGGCGCACTTTGGTGTCTCAGCCTTGGGTGCTGGAGGACCTTGTCCCTGCTCTGCGTGGCTGTGCAGCGGACCAACTTGTTACACCTCCACAGTTAGCAGGCAGGCCTCCTGCCACCTCCTCTGCTTCTCCTCCTACTCCTCCAGCTACATCTGCTACATCCTCTTCGCTATCATCCTCCTCCTCCATCTGCTACAGCCTCTTCGCTATCATCCTCCTCCTCCTCCTTGGCTGAGTGGCAGTCCAACTCTACTGGTGCTGCGATCTCCTCTCCAGCTACACAGCCCCATATCCCCAGGGCCTATGCTGCATGCCAGGTACGATGGTGTCACGCCATCTTAGACATGTCTTGCCTCAAAGCAGAGAGTCACACTGGACCAGGATGCTCTTAACAAACAGGTGGATCAGTGGCTGACCCCGCACCAGCTGGAGATCGGCAACGTGGTGTGTGACAACAGCAGCAATCTCATTTCCGCTTTGACACGTACCCTGCATGGCACATGTGCTGAATCAAGTAATTCAAAGATTTGTGTCAAAGTACCTAGGCTTACAGGACGTCCTGAGCAGGCCAGGAAGTTGTGTGTGCATTTCAGGTGGTCTTACACGGCCATGGCACGCTTTGAGGACATTCAGCGGAGAAACAACTTGCCGGTGAGGCGCTTGATATATGATAGCCCGACTCCCTGGAATTCGACCCTGGTCATGTTCTCTCGCCTGCTAGAACAGGAGAAAGCCGTCACCCAGTACCTGTACAATTACAGTAAAAGGACACAATCTGGGGAGATGGGGATGTTCTGGCCCAACAACAGGACACTGATGTGAAATGCATGCAGGCTCATGCGGCCGTTTGAGGAGGTGACCAACCTGGTGAGTCGCAGTGAAGGCACCATCAGCGAATTGATCCCATACGCTTACTTCCTGGAGCGTGCCGTGAGTAGAGTGGTGGATCAAGCTGTAGAGGAGCGTGAACAGGAACAGTTACGGGAGGAACAGTTGTGGGAGCAATTTTCATCAGAACCAGATGTTTGCTCAACACCTGCGGCAGAACAGAGGGGGGAGGAGGACGAAGAGTCGTGTGGGGAAGTAGAGTCAGACTCGGATGATGAGGAAGGTGTTTCTTTGGAGGAAGAGGAGAAGGAGGCGGCGGCAGAAGAACAACTGCAGCAGGCGTCGCAGTGGCTTGTGCTGCTCGACTTTCCCGTGGTATTCGTGGCTGGGGGGAGGAGGAGGACTTACCTGACGTCACTGAGGAAGAGCAAGAGGAGATGGATAGTACGTCTGGATCCAACTTTGTGCAGATGCCGTCTTTCATGCTGTCCAGCCTCTTGAGGGACCCCCATATAAAAAAACTCAAGAGGAATGAGCTGTACTGGGTGGCCACGCTACTAGACCCTTGGTATAGGCACAAAGTGGCGGACATGTTACCGACTCACCAAGGCAGAAAGGATGCAGTACATGCAGAACAAGCTGGCAACTATGCTTTACAATGCGTTTAAGGGTGATGTCACAGCACAACGCAATAAAGGTACCACTGCCAGTAATCCTCCTCCCATGTCCACGCAGGCAAGGACAGGACATTCCAGCGATCTCATGGTGATGTCGGACATGCGGACATTCTTTAGTCTAAAGCCTCACCTTAGCCCTTCCGGATCCACCCTCCACCAACGCCTCGACCGGCAGGTAGCCGACTACCTGGCCTTAAGTGTGGATGTAGACACTGTGAGCAGGGACGAACCCTTGGACTAATGGGTGCGCAGGCTTGACCTGTGGCCAGAGCTGTCCCACACCCAAGATAATAAGGTCGTTGCTTTATTGTGGAGAGACCAAATTTGATCAGCTGGACACAATCACTGTTGTTCTATCATTGAGCTACCACAGCCTGGCGACCATATGGGCTTGAAAACCGCCCCTGCCTGCACTCTCGCCATGGTGCGCACCAGTCCAGCACGGCCGTCACTACACAAACAGCTGTTTGCGGTGCGTTACACAGTGAGTTTGGTGTGTCAGTGTGAAGCAGAACTCTAATTACACTCCCTGATTGATGCATACACATGCAAGATGTTTGAAAGTACTTTAGGCCTGCAATTTAGCATTCAATGTGATTTCTGCCCTTAAAACGCTGCTTTGCATCAAATCCAGATTTTTCCCCAGGACTTTGGGCATGTATCCCACTCCGCCATGCCCCCCTCCAGGTGTTAGACCCCTTGAAACATCTTTTCCATCACTTTTGTGGCCAGCATAAATGTTTCTAGTTTTCAAAGTTCGCCTCCCCATCAAAGTCTATTGCGGTTTGCGAAAGTTCGCGCGAACCGAACGTTTGGCGAAGGTTCACGAACCTAAAATCGGAGGTTCGGGCCATCTCTAGTGTCTGAATCACACACCTGAAACAAGCATGCAGCTGGCTAATCCAGCCAGGCTTCAGTCAGCACATCCGATCTGACTGCTTGTTCCGGGCCTATGGCTAAAAGTATTAAGCTACGTACACACATATGACAACGATCGTTCGTTGTGAACGACGAACAAACCTTTAATTGATGAAAGAACGACCTGAGTAAAGTTAGTTTTTTAAGGTGTGTAACGATCTGATCGTTAGAACGAACGTTACATCACGTAAAGCAACTATTGCGCTTGCACATAAAAATGAAAAGTTCCATGGAGAAATGGCGAAATGCGCATGTCAAGCCTAGTACGAACGACCGTTTCCAACGATAAACTACTTTTGCAAACGATCGTCGTTGGAAAAAATCCGCCAAGCTAGATCATTCGTTTTTAACGATCTAGCTCGTCCGTCGTTAGACTTAATGATCGTTGGCTGCTTATTTTTAAACGATCGTCGTTTGAAACGATCGGGGAATGATCGTTTCAAACGACTATAGTCACATGTGTGTACGCACCTTTAGACTGAAGCTCAGCAGGACAGCCAGGCAATCTGCATTGTTTAATATATGTCAGCCTCCATATCACTCAGTTCAGGTGTGCTGAAAGGCCTTATTCACACTGGAGCGTTTTACTAGCTTGATTGTAAATTGCTCACATTTGAAAAAACGGTATGGCAGTGCAAATCAATGGTAGTGTTCACACTGTAGCGATTGCCAACAATTAGCTGAAATCGCAAACGTGCTGTATGCAGCATTTTTTTTGCATTTCAATGTTAAGCTATCACCAAATGCAATCCCTACAAATTTGCTTTCCCATACAGTGAAAAATTGCAGGAAAATCGCTTTGAAAAACTCTAGCGTTTTGTGAACAAGTGGCCTAAAGATGGCCATACGCTGATAGATTTGCAGCAGATTCAAGAATCAGATAGCTTTCTCTCAGATGCCTGTCCGTCAGGTCTAAGGGCTAGGCACCACCACGGGGGTCTTAGGTTTAGGCACCACCACTTTGGTTTAGGGGGGTCTTAGGGTTAGGGGGTCTTAGGGTTAGGCACCACCAAGGGGGGTCTTTGGTTTAGGCACCACCAGGGGTGGTCTTAGGGTTAAGGTCCGTACACACGCCAGACTGGAGGCAACGACTGGTCCGTCGTTGCCTCCCGCTGGGTGGGCATTCCAACGACAGTCCGGCGTGTGTACGCACTGTCGGCGGACTGATACGGCTGTTTCTGAGCGATCCGCCAGTCCGCCGACAGTGCGTACACACGCCGGACTGTCGTTGGAACGCCCACCCAGCGGGAGGCAACGACGGACCCGTCGTTGCCTCCAGTCCGGCGTGTGTACGGACCTTTAGGCACCACTGGGGGGATCTTAGGGTAAGGCACCACCAGGGGAATTAGGGTTAGGCACCACCAGGGGAGGGTTCTGTGTGAGAGTATTGTTAGGTAAAGCTGTATTTTTGAATTATGAAACTTTTTTTAAGTAAATATAGTTTCATTTTCATTTCCTGTCTGTTTTAAAATGGTACTTATCGTTTAATGTTTTCTGTTTCAACCCGCGCCCAGTTAGCCACAATATTTATCATTTCTTATGGTTTCGTCTTCCACCTGCGCCGAATTTTTTATATGCACGCCTCCTTTTTAGCCCATTACGCACTCCTAGGGCCACTTTGGCCTGGAACCCACTGAAAACCGCAAACGCAAAACGCAACCTCTAGCGTTTTGTCTGAGCGGTTTGCAAGCGGATTCATGCACGTTTTCGGTCGCGTTTTGCAACAGTGTATTTTTTTGCTCAGCGGTTGTGTAGCGTTTTGCGTTTCGCGTTTTTATCCTGATTGGTCCTGTGAATTATTTTTAATTTTGTTACAGTGTGCTGAACCGCAAAACGCTAGCAAAACCGCGGTGAGCGGGGACGCGGAAGAGGCTATCCGGCGGCTAATCGAGCCGCCGGATCGCCGCCTCATCTACGCGTGTAGATGAGGCTTTAAACAAGGTGTGTAGTATGATCTGCAGATCTCATAGACTATGAATGCATTTTGCAGGAACGGATCTTTGGCAGATACTGATCTTTTGTGTCTGTACAGCATCTTTGTGTGCAGCATCTTGCAAAGATTTCTGTCTGATGGGGAATTCAGCTCCATAGAATAGACTGTGTAGGTATGGCTCTCATACTACACGGAAGGGGGTAAAATTGGTCTGTGATCTTTCATTTTCCAAAGACTATGCTCTGATGTGTGTATGAGCCTTAGGAGTTTTGGTTCACCATCAGCTTGGGAGCAGGTTTCTTGGATGCAGAACTGTGAGGGGGCGACTGAGATAATCTGTTGCTGCCACCTAGTGGTTGACACGTTTTCAACAGCGTTCATTAGATAAGTCTGACAGTGCTGATGCATCTATAAAGATTTCTTGTTGTTCAGTCGCCATGAGTTAGGGCTGGTGCACACCAAGAGCGCTTCTAAGTGCTTTTAAAAACACCAGTGCTAATGTATTTGGATGGGGTGGATCACACCAGAGTTAGTTAATGTTAGTATAGGAAAGTGGAAAATCGCTCTGACAAGTGCTTAAACAGAGCGATTTTCCAGGTGTTTTTGTTACAGAAGCTGTTCAGTTACAGCTATACTGTAACAAACAATAACAAACGCTACACCAAAACGCTCCAAATATCGCTAGTATGCTTATAAAATTGCTAGGCACAGTCCTAGAATCGCCTAGGAGAATCACTTCAAAAAGCGCTAAGCGTTTGCAATTACGCTAGTGCTTTTTGGTGTGCACTGGCACTGCCTTTTAATTTTGGTTTGCATGCAAGTGTATTGCAAATTATATGCTACTTGGAACGGGGCCAATTAAATGCACTTCTCGTCAATTTGGAGAAATTCCAAGTTTTGTACAATTTGCCTTATATTTGCCACAAGCTGGCATTATTTGCATCTCACGGATTGGCTGAGGTTTCAGTGTAAAGTGGAATCTATTATAGTGTGAAAACTTAAGTTTTCTGTGCGTTTGCGTTTTTGTTCCGCAAATGTGTGCTTTTTTTTTTTTTTTGCATTTTGCATGTGTTTTAATGCATTTGCGGTTCGCATACATAAATCGCACATGCGTTTTGTATGCGTTTTTCATGCTTTTTATGCGTTTTATGCAAATCACTAGGAAGTCAAAAGGAAGCGGAAATACATTAAACTTGTTTTTTTAATCATTTATGCCGCCTAGACGTGAAGCTCACGTCCAGGCAGCTGCTGCTGTGTGGGTGCGCGCTCCCACCCGCGATCGCGTGCCCGCGCATGCATGTGGTGCCCCGTTAGCCCAGCAATCAATGAATGGGAATATAATCGATCTAAGTGCCCACTAGAAAGACCGACGGTTTCTTTTCAGAAACCGCCATCTTTCTGACAAAAATAAATCCACGTCTTCCTAGTACATCCTGTAAGCGAGATCTCGCTTCTCGCTTCTAGGACAAAAAAAAGAGAGAAAATGTGGCCATCACAGTGGCCATCTTGTGGCCAAATAGTAATACTACATCTACATCCACTTTTTAATGAAATAAACCTATATTATATTATTTAAAAAACTTTTGTTTTTGTTTATATTATTTAAAATTAACTGTTTACCTCCCACACCAAAAATTACCCAAATAAAATTTTTAATGAAAAAAAAATTACAAATAAAAAAACAAACAAAAACAAAACATAAATAGTTACCTAAGGATCTGAACTTTTTATATATGCATGTGAAGAGAGTATATTTTGAAATTTTTTTTAAATTATAAGCTTGTAAATAGTGATGGACGCAAATCTGAAAAAATGCACCTTTATTTCCAAATAAAATATTGGCGCCATACATTGTGATAAGGACATAATTTAAATGGGGTAATAACTGGGACAAATGGGCAAATAAAATACATAGGTTTTAATTATGGTAGCATGTTTTGTTTTAAAGCTATAAAGGCTGAAAACTGAGAAATAATGAATTTTTTCCATGATTTCCTTAATATTCCTGTTAAAACGCATTTATAAAAAAAATAATTTTTAGCAAAATGTACTACCCAAAGAAAGCCTAATTGGTGGTGAAAAATCCCCACGGGCTGAAATGGTTAAAACACTGCATACAAAATGCACACAAAACGCATAAAAAACACTACAGCGCAATAACTCTGCGTCACTATTGACTTTCATTATGTGCGTTTTAGATACCTTTTAGAAAAATATGCAGCAAGACCAGTGATTTTAAAAATGCACATTGCAGAACGCAAGCATTTGCGTTTTTTTCATGCAGCCCGTCTACTAGCATTATGTGCGTTTTCGCTGCATTTTCTGGAATGCTAGCATTTCTGCCTGGTGTGTTCCTACCCTGCAAGAAAGGAATCAGGTTAAAGGACACCCAAGGTGAAAACAAACAAATGCAATAAACGATTGTATCTATCTTCCTTCTCCTAAAAATTACTTTTTAAGATATTCCAGTTTTATCTTATGTTTAAATCTACTTTTTCAGTTTTAACTGTTTTATTGTTTTTGCACAATGACACATTCATTGAAGTATGCCAGAGCTAAAATCTATGAACCATTGACCCTTTTTATCTCTTTTCTGCTCTCAGAAGCCATTTTGTGCTAGGAAAGTGTTTTATAGTTGGAATTTCTTATCAGTGAGGGTCACACTGTAGTCACTTCCTGTCTGAGTCAGGACTGAGTCAGCCACTTACATACCTGATATTTAACTCTTTCAGGCAGAGAAAGAAAAAAAGGAACACAGCATAGTTATTTGTGTGCTAGGCACTGTACATACACGTCTATCTCATCATGTCACATGTCACCTCAGGTATCCTTTAAGAATGAACCTACAGTCCCCACCTTGTTTGTTAACCAGGAACTACCTGTATGTGAAAAAGCCCTTTTGGTTAATAAAATGGCGACAATTTGAAGTTGTTGCAGGATTATGCAAATTTTGTATGCAAAATTATGTAGCTTGAATATGCACCATTTTACTGCTACATAAATTTGCATACAAGCGTATGCATAATCCTGCAACAACAAATAATTTGCATCTCATTGACCTTCCCTAGTTAGTGAAAAAGGGGGGGGAGGGCGGAGTTGATAAAAAAAAAAAATCTTACTCTTCCTCGTTTTGTCCAAACAAAGCTAAAATCTTTGGCTGAAGGTTTGCTTTAATAAATGACTTGTTTGTGATATTAGTCCCCAAAACAAAAGCAAATCAGGCATTTCAATATTTAATTAAAAAAACTTCACAGTTGGATTTATTGTATCAAAACATAATTAGAAAGATCACACAGATCATTTTAAAGAGGCACTGTAATGACACATACAGTAGTAAAATGCAATAAACTATTCAGGAGGATAGCCACTTTTATGGTATGTTTCCTAGTTTCAGCATCAGAAACACTTCCTATATCTTTAGATTGCTGTATATAAATAAATAAGCAATTTTATTAATTACGTTATTTACACTGCAGTTTCTGTTTAAGGCTAGATTCACATAGGTTTGCATTCACATGGACGGCTGTGCCGCATTCTTGCCACACGATGCAGCTGCCGATCTGTCAGGAAAGGAGGACTAGCCTGTTGGATGGCGACCGCAGGTATAGATCCCACAAGTGTGGTTACTGCACAAAAGGATGTGGTCACATGTAGGGGCAGTCACATGTAGGGGTGTAGCATGCTCAAGATACCCTGGTAACATGCGTGTTACCTACGTAACTTGACTTGTGCCGTGGCACAACACATGCTACCTCTGTTGGGAGTACTGGTAATATTTATACACCAGCGGTTCTGGATGCTAGCCTGGCTTACAGGGGCAAAAAGAGATAATTTGCATATTCAGTAGTGGTGCATTGTGGGTAACCACAAATGTTCACAGAGGCCTGATGCACACCAAAAACCGCTAGCAGATCCGCAAAATGCTAGCAGATTTTGAAACGCTTTTTCTTCTTTTTCTGTAGCGTTTCAGCTAGCGTTTTGCGGTTTTGTGAAGCGTTTTTGGTGTAGTAGATTTCATGTATTGTTACAGTAAAGCTGTTACTGAACAGCTACTGTAACAAAAAACGCCTGGCAAACCGCTCTGAAGTGCCGTTTTTCAGAGCGGTTTGCGTTTTTCCTATACTTAACATTGAGGCAGAAACGCATCCGCAATCCAAAATCTGCAGCAGCCCGGGAGTATGCGTTTCTGCAAAACGCCTCCCGCTCTGGTGTGCACCAGCCCATTGAAATACATTACCCTAGCGGATCCGCACCCGCAAGCGGATCGCAAACCGCAGCAGAACCGCTCTGGTGTGCACTAGGCCTTATAGCTGAATTATTGCAAGTTTCCTTCTGTTTTAAGAAAGCAAATTGCACCAGGCATTGCTTTTTAGTAGGAGGGCTTTTTGGTCTTTTTTTTAGCCCCCTATACATTCCTAGTGGTTTGGGTCACCCCAAGCTGCTTGGTTACTCTGTGGTAATATTTACAGTGGCTTGCAAAAGTATTCGGCCCCCTTGAAGTTTTCCACATTTTGTCACATTACTGCCACAAACATAAATCAATTTTATTGGAATTTCACATGAAAGACCAATACAAAGTGGTGTACACGTGAGAAGTGGAACGAAAATCATACATGATTCCAAACATTTTTTACAAATCAATAACTGCAAAGTGGGGTGTGCGTAAGGGGCATTTTTTTGGTGGGGCACACTATGGCTATAACGCGTGGTGCGAATTGGTGGTGCTGTGCTATCATTCTAAATGGAGGGGGGGGGGGAGGGGGCTAACTGTCCCACAAAAATCAGGTTTCACTCAGGTCGAGGTGAAACCTAAGGCCGTCACTGATGGAACATGACATGGGATGCAAAGGCCAGAGGTGGGGACAAGGGCAAGTTACCCCCCCCCCCCCCCCTGCCATGGCCCGTAGATGCTCAGTGTCCATTTCAGGATCGACACCTCGGACGCTCATCCCTAATTGAGAGTAGTTTCAGGAGGGTTAGTGTACACGGGCAGAGATGGGCTTCCGAGTAGCAAGCTACTCGGAATTAAAATGCTAATGAATTGCTGATTAATCAGCTGTGACAGCGGGTGATGGGGGGGGGGGGTTAACTTACCCAGAATTCTGTGCAATAGTCTCCATTACGCATCATTACGCCGCATTCCACTACTCACTACCTATGCTTCCTCCTTCCGGCTTGTAGGAGGAAGTGCGGTAGTGAGTCATGCAACGCAGCTCACTGTTCTCCTATGATGCGTAATGGAGCGCAGACTTCTGGGAAAGTTCACCCCCCGTCACCCGCGGTCACAGCTGATTAATCAGCGATTCATTAGCAATTCCATTCCGAGTAGCTTGCTACTTGAAATTACTCGGAAGCCCATCTCTGTACATGGGTAGGGGAAGGATTGAGTTAAAAATCAGGGAAAGGAGGTTAGCGCCCGGGGCCTATTTCCGAGTCTGTATCGTATCCCCGCATGCGAGTGGGGCAGGGAAACGCTGCCTATATCCCTAGTGACTTGCCATCCAGATCACACTGCGGTGAGAGTCTAGAAGGTATGCTGCTGATTACCAGCAGCACAGAGCCAAATCTAAATGAGGAGGGGTTTGAGGTCCTGTCCCTGTGTACCCCTGTATGAGAGGCTCCCCATCCTTTAGCTGCCAGTGGTTGCCGGCCGCACACTGCCCTCTGCTGGTAACTTCTCCATACAGTCCCTCTCCACCTTCTTCAGGTTTATATGGATCCCATTCAAAGATCGGAGGACTATTTTGGGGGCTTTCATCGGCTCGTGTTCTGGGTCAGGAAGCAGATGGAATCTCTGCAGCGTCAGAGCCACGCCCACCTTCATTTCATTTATGGCAAAGTTCTGTCCAATGCAGTTCCTGGAAAACAGAAGATGGTCGGGGTCACTGCACCATGTGATACGTTTTTTTTTATAAAAGTGCAATAAATTAACAAAATACATTCCATGCAGATTTGGATTGGTGCAATTCCCAGTACATGCTTTCTGTGAGCTAATCTTGTTTTGTACATAATTGCCACTTCTACCTAAAATACCCATACAAAGTACCAGGAGTGTAACTACAAGGGAGCAGCTCCTGCAACTGTAGCGGGGCCCAGAGCTGTGAGGGGCCCCCAATTACTAACCTTCACCCCCTCCGATAAAGGGCACCATCATTCAGATCAGGTCTTTTTGTGGCTACACTTGTTTTATAACCCTTGTGAGATGGGCCCCCAGGCTATGAGGGGCCCCAAGGGGATGGGTGTGAACCCTGGGGGGCCCCATCCAAGTTTTTGTTGTTGGGGGGAGGGGCATGATTTGTAGTTAAAGAGAAACCATAACCAAGAATTGAACTTCATCCCAATCAGTAGCTGATACCCCCTTTCCCAGGAGAAATCTATTCCTTTTCACAAACGGATCATCAGGGGGCGCTGTATGGCTGATATTGTGGTGAAACCCCTCCCACAGTATTTTGTCAGGACCATGGTGCTGACGTCACACTGTGGGAGCCGTGTTGCATTCTGGGAAATAACAGCTGTTTTCAACTGACAAAAAAGCAAGCAGCGTCTCCTTCCACTGACATCACCTGCCTGCAGTAAAAATGTCACCATGTGATACATATCAGAATGTAAATCAGGGAGAGGAAATATTTTACAATGAGTAAACACTAACTAAATCATTTATACATAATTATTGTAAACATTTTTAATTTTTATTACATTATTTTCACTGGAGTTCCTCTTTAAACCACTGCAATGTACACTCAGTTTACCCTACGTAGATTTAGAAAGATTGTACAGTCAAGGTTGTATCATTAGTGGGCACCTTTCGATTTTTCTTTAGTAACATTGACTTTTTTCAATGGGAATTAATTATAGCTAAAACCTCAGTACTAGTTTGATATTTTTTCCGCACTGACATATTCTTACCGTGCTCCTGCGGAGAATGGAAGGAACGCATGTGGATGTCTGCCTGAGGAATTCTCTCCAGAGAACCGGAGAGGGTCAAACACCTGATAAACAAACAACCATCATTAAAAAGTTATAAAAATATACGTATTTCTATATATAATAGTGTATTTGGGTGCATTTTTACTTTTTTTGGCCACAAGGTGGTGCTACACTTAATTGCTTAGTTCTGTAAACAGTACAGGGAAATAGTAAGTGTTTACTTTCACTTTGTTAAAGGATACCCGAACTGACATGTGACATGATGAGATTGACATGTGTATGTACAGTCCCTAGCACACAAAAAACTATGCTGTGTTCCTGTTTTTATTTCTCTGCCTAAAAGGGTTAAATATCAGGTATGTAAGTGGCTGACTCAGTCCTGACAGGAAGTGACTACAGTGTGACCCTCACTGATAAGAAATTCCAACAATAAAACACTTTCCTAGCAGAAAATGGCTTCTGAAAGCACTGTTCTGCCCACAGTAGGACGTGTGTACACACTGTCGGCAGATTGATAAGACTGTTTCTGAAAGATCCGCTCAGCGGTCTTATCAGTCTGCCGACAGACTGTACACATGTCCTAATGTCGGCAGAACGTCCGCCCAGCATGAGGGTCTGACGGACCCGTCATTTGTGAAAATCTGGGGTGTGTACGCGCCTTTACAGTTAAGGTGAAAAATAAGTAACCTTTATGAATCAAGCCCAAAATTTCTTGGTGTTGCGGCTGCCCTGTGAATGTGGGACAGTAACATTGTGCAATATGCAGGTTACATTACCTGGGGGTCTTTCCAGAAACTGGGGGACCTGTTAATACAGTAAATGCTCACGATAACCTGTGACCCTGTCCAAAGAAAAAACAAAAAACATGATAACTATTCTGGGATATTAAGCTATAATACTGTAATCATATGTTAAATAGGAAAACTTAATGGTTAATGATTAATTGTCCCGAACGGTTCGGCCGCGAACTTATTCGCACAAACATCGGTGGTTCGCGTTCGTGGCAAAACGCGAACTTTATGGCGAGTTCGACCCGCCCCTATACTACATCATTGGGCTAAACTTTGACCCTCTACATCAGACAGATGACAGCCAATCAGGCTACACTCCCTCCTGGAGCCCCCCCCCCCCCTGGCAACTGCGTCGGCCATTATCTCACTCTGTGTTGCTGCAGTAGTGAGAGAAGAGAGAGGAACCTGCTGTAGACATAGGGAAAGCTTAGTTAGGCTCTTGTAGCTTGCTCCAAGCTGATATTTGTTGTTGAAAAGCACCACAAAAAGTGTTTTTTTTTGTGTGCCACTGACCCTTCATTATACAGCCCTGTGTGTTGCAGCAGACCCTTGCTAATTGCTATACTGTGCAAGGCCCAGCACATTCTGTGCCTACCTTTTCACACTGCACCTGTGTGTGACAGCTGCACATTTATAATACCAGTCCGACTGTGCATACCTGTTCATGTTCACTGCACCTGCGTGAGAGCATGCAGTGTTCTATAATACCAGTCACTGCATAACTGTTCACTGCACCTGTGTGTGACAGCTGCACATTTGTAATACCAGTCCGTGCATACCTGTTCATGTTCACTGCACCTGCGTGACAGCACGCAGTGTTATATAATATCAGCAGTCACTGCATAACTGTTCGCTGCACCTGTGTGTGTGACAGCTGCACACTGTATTGATACCAGTCACTGCATACCTGTTCACTGCACCTGCATGACAGCATGCAGTGTTATATACCAGTCACTGCATACCTGTTGTATATTGATTTTTATTGAAAAAATATATACAAAATATACAATACAATAAATAATAATGATAATAATGATATTCGTGATCAAGGATCACAAAAGCAAAACATACATAATCGATATATACATTGTATATCCTATACATAATGTATTAGCAACAATACTATTTACACAAGCTGATAACCACATCACAAACTACCTGAGCAGAAGAATACTCATTCAATCTACATTCAAAACCAGACAGGACAACAGGAAACATGAATCCATCACCCTACACCCAACAAGTGACTATCACCAGAAACAACAACCACTCATTCTGCCATTTATGCAGGAGGGGTAAATAAAGACAAAAACATCAAAATCAACACAGGACAAACAAAGAGGGATAACTCCACTAATTATGTCTGCGGCCAATCATCAAAAAAGGTATGAAAAAAAACCAAAAAAAAAACTGACTGCATACCTGTTCACTGTACCTGTGTGTGTGTGACAGCTGCACATTTATAATACCAGTCCGTGCATACCTTTCACTGCACCTGTGTAACAGCACACAGTTTAATATACCAGTCACTGCATACCTGTTCACTGCACCTGTGTAACCGCACATTGTTGTACCAGCAGTCACTGCAATCTGTTCACTGCACCTGTCTAACCACACATTGTTGTACCAGCAATCACCTTTTCACTGCACCTGTGTAACCGCACATCGTATTAGTCAAGTCAGTGCATACCTTTCACTTCACCCCCACAAACACACCTAATCTAAAGTATAGTCAGGGCCGGATTATGTCAAAGTAAATCATCTCTTCTAGTCCCGCAGCGCAGCCATCCAGCGCCCCGCGCTGCACTAATAGCTGAATTCCAGAGTTCCCCAATCCCTGCATCTCTCTCTCACTTCCTGATGTGTTAAAACAATCAGGATCAATCATAACGGTCACCTGATAATCCATTCCTTTCTTTGTATGACAGACTTACAGATCGATGTGAGAAATACCAGAGTTTTACATTACAAAGCAGATAGAACTAAGTTCCGCTGAGTTTTAATACAGGCATTCCCAAACATCAGTGAGCTCTGCAGTTTCTTCACATCTTTTACAGCTTTGACACTGACCCCAGCAGTTGTTAATTTATCTAATCCTAATTTATGACTGTTTTTCTTTTTTTTTCCTAGTAGCAGTGGTCTCTTCTCTTCCTTAGTTAACGCTTTCCTGACTCATTTTCTTTCCTCCAGCTCCTACCATCTATGAGACTGCAGGATAAAAAATGCTGTTTTCTTCCCTTTCATTGCTAAACTGTCATTTTAAATGACACCTGAGCAGTGGTGCTCATCCAAAATTTGGGTATCCGAACTATCCAGATAATCTGAACTTTTTCCACTATCCGAACTTTGAATAGCAATTCGGATATTTTTTTAAAATCTGAATAGCACTATCCGAGCAAACTCTGATTTCCCATCTGAGAGAGAGAGAGGGATTTTAAGTCCCCACATCATTAAAAAAACATGATGCTACATGTCTCATTTACCCTAAAAAAGGTTTTAAAGGCAATTTAAATAAACCTTCTTCAGACTTTGTTCCCGTATACTGCCAATATGTTAGCGCACACCACCATATGTACATTCAGCATTCAAAAGAGAAGCATAGATTTTTCAGCAAATATAAATAAATGTCATTCAGATACTTTAGGCTAGTTACACAGCAGGACGTTGCGTTTAGGGGACGTTATAGGGCACATAACGTGCCCCTAACGCAACGCCTGGTGCTCTCTGGTGTGGACGTCGGAGTGAGCCGCGTTGTGCAGCTCACTCTGGCGTCTGTGATGCCGTGATGTGTACTCTTGGACGCATGCGGCATCACGTGGTCCCGCCCAGCCAATCGCCGCACAGAGCGGCCGCTCCAGGAAGTAAACACTGCAGGTCACTGAGTGCAGTGAATATTAATTAGCCATGTGCCCGGCCGCTCTCCCCTCCCCCCCAACATGACTGAGCATGTGCAAACAGTCTAACGCGGCTTAGCCGCATAGAACGCACAGCATGCAGCACTTTGCTGCGTTACAATGTAACGCAACGTGGGCAGTGTGAACAGTCCACTTGTGTTACATTGCTGTGCGTTGGGGGAGCGTTACAGGCTGCACTATCGTGCGCCTGTAACGTCCCTGTGTGCAAGAAGCCTTAAAGTGGAGCTGAACTCTTGCACAGGACAGAAGGAAAACAGAGATATGTACCATGTATGTATTTCGAGAGCTTGTCTAATTCCTCCTTCTCTGTGTCACAAGTTGAAATTTGATCTCTACACTGTGTGTGTCACCTGACTGCCACAACAGCTAAGCTCATTTGAAAGCACAGGACGTTAAACATATGTCTGCTTCCATAAAAGCAGGAAGTAGACACACTGCAGATTTATTGCAGGATTTGTATCAGCTGTAGCAAAAATGTTTTTACTGAAAGGTTATGTTGTTGTATATCTTTTAGAGCAGAGAGGAAGTTCTGAGTTCAGGTCCACTCTAATTACAACAGAACATCCAAAGTGGGTCTTGATAGGATGTTTGCTACTTACCTGTTCTCAGTTTTGGATGGGCTTCTCTCCATTGAGCTGCACTGCCACTTGTTGGTGGCTCCGACTGCAGCCAGTCGTACAGAGGACAAAGAAGCAGCGCATGCTCTGGCCACTCGCGCTCCCTGTAATTTCTCGCTCCTGCCCAGATGTGCACAGCAACCGAGGCCAGTACAGTGTTATGCATTCTTGACAAGTACCGGTCATATATCAGCGTCATTTCTCAAGTATGCATACCCAGAACACTATCGGCTGCTGTGCACATTCGGGCAGGAGCGCAATTCGCAGGAATTATTTGTTGAATGAGGGGCAGAGCAGCACAACTGAGATGAGCCCATTCAAACCAATGATCGCTACTCAGAGTGTTTTTTTTTTTTGGGGGGGGGGGGGGGTGCGCTTGGTAACAGCAGGCCTAGGGCACTGAAAAGTACAAATCCAGCCCTGAGTATAGTCCCCTGTATAGGAGGAAGGGAAGGTTAGTAGTTGGGGGCCCCCCTCAGCTCTGAGCCTCCCTAGTGATCACAGGGGCTGCTCCCCTCTAGTTACACCCCTGGTTGGGAGTTTACAGTCATTGGAGCAAACCAAGCCATGACTCACCTACCTTCAGGAAGACTCCGCCTATCGCAGAATGTGATTGGAGCAAACTAAGCCATGACTCACGTATCTTCAGGAAGACTCCGCCCATCTCAGGATGTGATTGGAGCAAACCAAGCCATGACTCACGTACATTCAGGAAGACTCCGCCCATCGCAGGATATGATTGGAGCAAACCAAGCCATGACTCACCTACCTTCAGGAAGACTCCGCCCATCGCAGGATGTGATTGGAGCAAACCAAGCCATGACTCACCTACCTTCAGGAAGACTCCGCCCATCGCAGGATATGATTGGAGCAAACCGAGCCATGACTCATGTACCTTCAGGAAGACTCAGTCCATCGCAGGATGTGATTGGAGCAAACCAAGTCATGACTCACGTACCTTCAGGAAGACTCCGCCCATCGCAGGATATGATTGGAGCAAACTAAGCCATAAATCAGATACCTTCAGGAAGACTCTGCCCATCACAGGATGAGATTGGAGCAAACTAAGCTATGAATCACATACCTTCAGGAAGACTCCGCCCATCACAGAATGGGATTGGAGCAAACTAAGCTATGAATCACATACCTTCAGGAAGACTCCGCCTATCCCAGGATATGATTGGAGCAAACCAAGCCATGACTTACATACCTTTATGAAGACTCCGCCCATGGCAGGATGTGATTGGAGCAAACCAAGCCATGACTCACGTACCTTCAGGAAGACTCCGCCCATCGCAGAATGTGATTGGTTTGCTCAGTGTTCGCGCAATTCCTGGAACAGGTGGATAAAGTCGCAGACTCTCCTTTATGCACATTGTGGTGTAGAGAATCTTTCTGAGGTCCTCCCTGGATGCAAACAGTACAACAACAACAAGGGCAAGGGTTATTGTGATACAAAATAAGGACCTGGTACCGAAATCAATGAAAACTGATTCCCAAAATTATCTGGGGCTGAATTCTCTTAAATTAAGCAATAGTGATGAAAGACTACAGCCCTTCCCTAGGACCTATCATTTCAAAATGGCAAATAAGCAATTTTCTTCTCTATTATAAATTTAGAACTTTTTTTTTTTTTAAAGCACTTAAAGGACAGCTGTAACGATATAGAGGCTGCCATATTTTTTTCCTTTTAAACAATACTAGTTGCTTTGCTATCCTGCTGACCCTCTGCCTCTAATACTTTAAGCCATAGCCCCTGAACAAGCATGCTGCAGATCAGGTGTTTATGACATTATTGTCAGATCTGACAAGATTAGCTGCATGCTTTTTTCTGGTGTTATTTAGACACTACTGCAGCCAAATAGCTCAGCTGGGCTGCCAGGCAACTGGTATTAGGACCGGGCTGTTTCTCAAAGATCTGTGCTGCGTGGGCTCTCCAGCCTGCAGCACAGATCGTGATAATGGCAGGGCGATCAGACTTCCCCCCCCTTTTTCCCCACTATCGGGATGTCCTGCTTGGGGGGTCTGATCGCCGCCAGCTATCCAGCTATTATTGATTTGCGGGGGGGGCTCCTCAAAGCCCCCCTCCGCAGCGTTTTCTGCCCTCACCTCCGTTCCCTCCCTCTGGTTTCTCCTCTGAGCGGCGCAGGACAGACACCCGTCCTGCGCCGGATAAGTTAGGCTTCTGCCTATCAAATGACGGTGATCCTCGGCCAATCAGAGGCCGGGGATCGCCGATATCCGTCACGGTGCTGCTGCGCAGCAGCGCCGTATTGATGTAAACAGCGGAGATTTCTTCCCCGTGTGTTCACATTATATGTGCGAGCCACGATCGGCGGCTTGCACACTGATCACGGAGACACCCTCCGTGAAGTGGCATGGAAAGGTGACCATAGACCAGAAAATGGAAATTTGCAGGGATTAATTAGATTATGAAGTCACTGATAAATTTACATAGGCAGTGGCATAATTTTGCATCCCTGGGCCCCAGTGCTGAAAATATTAAACTGGTCTACACCGCCCCAAAACTGTCCTGGTGAGCAGCTGTGTTATCCCTTCCTTCTCCTGCTTGTGAAAGCACCCTATCCACTTCCTGTGCCTCTTTGTAGCCACGCCCTCTGTATGATGTCATAAGGTCATGTCTTGGTTAGCACACCTGTAACACGTGCATTTAAGACTTCCCTATAATAAGTGCAGGCGATTTGTCCCCACAAAGTATGTGCAGCCAGTATGCCCTATATAAAGATTATGTCCTATGTAAAGATTGCAGCAATTGTTTTGTACAATATAATAAATCAGGGGCGGTTCAAGTAAAAATTGGGCCCTAGGGCAAAATTAGCCTGGGGGCCCCCCCAACAGACACCCCCTGACCAAAAAGCGTCATTAGAGGCCCTTTGTTGCAGCCAAATTTCCCTCTTGGGCCCCTGAGCTGGCTGCTGACCCTCCCCCAATCACCTCCCAACTTAACAGACTCCCTGGGGAGAATCAGTTAAGATGGGGAAGGACAACTTGGGGGCCCCTACAGGCTCTGGGGCCCTGGGGCAATTGCCCATTTTTTCCTACGGTAGCTCCGACCCTGTAATAAATAAAGGGCCTTACGGCAGGTATTGCAAATATTGACCCCTCCCACCCAAAAATATGGCCCACTTATCCCCACACATACGTTGTAGCTAGCGAAAAAACAAAACAAACTTATGATATCATAAATTGTATGTGTAGTACGGATAATGAATAGAACATTAGTAAAAAGAAAAGAGTCAACTTTTTATTTTCAGTTATATAGCTGGTTTTTTTTTAAATAACTGTCACAGTTGCAATTTTAAAACCAAACTCTTTCCTTTAGGCTATAAAACAAAAAAGAAATAATGACCCTTTGAACTTTCCTGCAGTAAAACCTTATCTAAAGCTTGTCTCTTGCTGTTTCTTGGGTGTTTAAGTGCTTCAGATAACAGGACTGTCTTCGACCCTGTATGCTCTATTGCATAGATAACAACTGAAGGTTTTTTTTTAATTTTAACTCTTCCTGTACTGGAAAACAATATGAGACTCTTTTCTGTGCTACTAATTTTCTATTTCTAAGCTGTACTATACATTGCATTAATAATCTCATACGTTTATTCTCGCTTCAGGTTTGCTCTAAGTTGCTTTAAAGAGGAACTCCAGTGAAAATAATGTAATAAAAAAGTGCTTCATTTTTACAATAATTATGTATAAATGATTTAGTCAGTGTTTGCCCATTGTAAAATCTTTTAAATCCCTGATTTGTATTCTGACATTTATTACAAGGTGACATTTTTACCGTTGGCAGGTGATGTAGCTGCTGCATGTTTTTTTGGCAGTTGGAAATAGCTGTAAACAGCTATTTCCCACAATGCAGCAAGGTTCACAGACCGGAAACTGCCAACAGTACCTCTGTCCTCAGAGCTTCTTGTGGGAGGGGTTTCACCACAATATCAGCCATACAGCACCCCCTGATGGTCTGTTTGTGAAAAGGAATATATTTCTCATGTAAAAGGTGGTATCAGCTACTGATTGGGATAAAGTTCAATTCTTGGTCAGAATCTCTCTATAAGCTTGTGCTGTTCAATCAATAGCAATACTTCGGCAATATAAGTAGCAAGGCAGATGAGACACCAATCACTTGGTTCAATGATTTGTTTTATTAAGCAAATACAATGATTAGTGTTTATTCCTACCATCCTATTGTGTCCTGGTCTCCTAGGACTTCTACGATCTCCTCCCTGCACTTCTTTTGGTGTTCCGGGTATTTGGCCAAGCAATAAAATATCCACGATAGCCCGCTGGCTGTTGTATCGTGTCCCTCAAACATGAAGGTGTCTACCTCGGCTCGCAGGTCTTTGTCAGACAGGCCTTGACCATTCTCATCCTGAAACAACGTAAAATTGACTGGTAACAACTTACATCAGAATGTGACTTCACATAGCGGGGCCAGGGTGGTCATTAAAGTATTTCTTGTCTTAAAGGACAAATCAGAGGTAAAAAACAACCAAGATCTACTTACCTGGGGTCAGTTAGAACCAGGACAGTTAGAACTATGTCTCATGCTCCCTGTCACCTCCTTTCAACCAAAAAGATGGCTGCTCTCATGAAATCACCAACCATTGCCTGTTCTGGTGGGTAAGAGATTATAATACCTATCTATTTTAATGAACATAACTAATGTAATTTAATGACAGTATGTTTGTTTAGGCTGGAGTTCCTCTTTAAAGGACAGGTCTGGGGTAAAAGAAACTTGGGATTCCTCCAGCCCCTGGCAGCCGATCTGTCCCTCACCAAAACTCTGCTTTCAGTCGGTGTCCTGGGGTCCCCTGTTGCAGATGTCTTTTACACCTGCGTGGCCACACCACTCGCGCTCCCTTGGCCGGGAGCACTCTGCGCAGGAGCAGTTCTTCTGCGTCTGCGGAGAATGCTACAGACTACATGAGCTTGATTGCGAGCAGCGCCGCGCGCTCGTGCTGGCGCAGAAGATGCTGACCTCTGCAATGAAAGGGACCCCAAGACACCGGCTGGAGTTAATAAGCAAAATAGAGCAGCCTGCCGTGCAGCATGCCTGACTCACCTCTACTGATATCAGGTACATCCATCCAATCCACCCAGACGCAGCAACTCCAGAATCCACCCCGAGCAGCAAGAGGGCACCTCTTTTATCCTCGCAGGCATAGATGTACAGACGTGATGTCCATGCCTGCATCACGTGACGTCGGGGGAGTGCCGCTGCGGCTGGAAGCCATGGAAACCAGTGTCATCATTAAAAGAAGATAGGACATAGCAGTTTTACCAGTGTGACTTTCCTATACGCTGGAAGAGTTAATTTCTTTCACTATAGATCTGCTTCGAGTCTATAGCTCCGCGCACACACACTAGATTAAACCTGGCCAAGAATCTAATGTGTGAGCAGCAGCCTCCAGCCACTATCGACTGTTTGGCCAAGAGCATTGTTCTTCCCACCTACCTCGCCCGCTGCGTGACATCACACCCGCGCCACACCAACCCCCGCCTAGGAACAGCCTCAGCCCAGCCATGTTGCCTGAGGAATCTGATCTCTGACAGGCGACATGCATTGGCTTCTACGTGTGTATCAAGCTTAAAGAGGAACTCCAGTGAAAATAGTGTAATAAAAAAGTTATTATATTATAATTATGTATAAATGATTTAGTCAGTGTTTGCCCATTGTATAATCTTTCCTCTCCCAGATTTACATTCTGACATTTATCACATGGTGACATTTTTACGGCTGGCAGGTGATATCAGTGGAAGGAGATGCTGATTGCTTTTTTGGCAGTTGGAAACAGCTGTAAACAGCTGTTATTTCCCACAATGCAATGAGGTTCACAGACAGGAAACTGTCAGGACCATGGTCGTGACATCTCACTGTGGGAGGGGTTTCCCCACAATATCAGTCATACAGCGCCCCCTGATGATCCGTTTGTGAAAAGGAATAGATTTCTCAGGGGAAAGGGGGTATCAGCTACTGATTAAGATGAAGTTCAGTTCTTGGTTACGGTTTCTCTTTAGACCACATTTATCTTTTTTACCTTTGCACACAGAAGAATGTCAAGAAAATCCAGATGTCTCTTTTGGCTGATTTTGTCCAATTCTTTCTCACATTTTAGCAACTCCTTTCTCTGCTTAATCACTTTATCTACAAAAACAGCCAAACAAAAAAGAAAAAAAAAACATTCTTAGTTTTATTGGTTATTTCCCAAATCTATATACTACCAACCTGTTTTGCACCTCATTGGTGGTAACTCTTCAAGGCCGTTATTCAATTCACTTTTTCTCCTCTGATATTTTCACACCTTATCAATAAAATGCTTTCTAAGCCACCAGTTAGCAAGAAAAAAACATTGGTGCTGGAAAAATCTTTTTCCAATTTGCAGTTACTAGAATTTCAAAAAAATATACAAACTCAACTTGCCCTTTTCTCCATACTTAGGACAATGCACTGAACGCTCTGTTAGGAGTACTGCTACTATGTGGCTCTCCCGAAATTCCTACTTGGCTGCAGGAGTGACTAGTTGCACTAAGACCTATTTGTAATCCAATTCATTGTACAACACTGCATAATATGCTGGTGCTTCATAAATAAAATAAATAGTAATAAATACAAATAATAATTTGTAACATATAGAGCCAAACTGCCTCTACAAGTTGACTAATAAAATGTTAGCTTAAAGTGAACCTCAAGACTAAAAATCTACTCAGCAGAACTGAAAAGGCTTGGGGCTTGATTCACAAAGCAGTGCTAACCTACTTAGCATGTCTAAAGTCTTTAGACGCGCTAACCAGGGTGCTAAGTAGGTTAGCACTGGATTTCTCAATCAGATCGCGTGCTAACTTTGCACGCTAAGTCCTATAGGCTTTAATGGGCACTTCGAGCGCAGCGCCCTGCGCTCTGTGCAGTACGCGCGTAAAGTTTTATGCGCATAAAGTTTTGCGAGCGTAAAGTTTTATGCACGAAAAGCTTGTTTAGACATGCTAAGGGGGTTTTCACAGGCGTGCTAACAGTTAGCACCGCTTTGTGAATCAAGCCCTTGGTGTTTCTTTAACAGTTTCACAGCATCAGAGCTTTGTTTTTCTTACCCAAGCTTCATTTTTAGCTGCACAGAAGAAAACTGCCCGGGCATTTTTCCCCTGATGCTGTGCAAAGCATGATGGAATGTCTGATGTTGTTCTCGTTCTGCTGTCTTGGCGCAAATTTGTTTTTTTTTTATTTTGAATTTGAGATATTTGAAGCCTAGCGCGTGCAGCTGGGGTGATCAGGACAGTTGGAACTGTGTCTCATGCTCCCTGTCACCTCCTTTCAACCAAAAAGATGGCTGCCCCCATGAAATCACAAACATTGGCCTATTTTTTTTAAACGGAGTGGGTAAGAGATTATATTACCTATCTATTTTAATTAACATAACTAATGTAACTAAATGACAATATTTTTGTTTAGGCTGAAGTTCCTCTTTAGAATTCCATAATTTTTATCCACATCGTTTTCATTTGTGTTATTATTTAAAATACCGTAGCCTGTTGAATAAAAAAATAATTAAAATCTGATTTTTCTTAAAATGGGACTGTCAGCCTCAAAATCAAATTCCATTTACCCACTGCTCTGTGTTTATTATGCAGCCTGCAACCTGACCCTGCATTGCAAGCATTTCAATATAACCATAAATGTTTCTGCTGTAATAAATCTTATCTCAGTCAGCCTGTCTCTAGTTGGTACATTGCCAACTAGAAGGAAGCTTCATCTCCTCTCCCACATTCCTGGTCCTCACGGATAGGCTAAGAAGGGAGCTACCCCTCACCCCTGTGCAGAAGCTGCTGAAATATAACCTATGCTGTGCTCACATGTGTTTCCAAAGCAAGCAAGATATGACAGTGCAGTTTCTAGGAGAAAAAAAGAGTAAGAGAGGAAATTACATCAGGATTGGCTTCAGTCAGAAGCAGTAAAGATGGAAAATGCCGGGAACAGTTTTCTCTTTATTTACTATATAAAATTCACTGAAATCAAAACATGGACAGTACAATACATCTGTTATGTAAATAGAACAAGTATTTATCTACCTATATATGTGTTTTTTTCCCTGGGGATATTTTGGCTGTCCCTGTTGCTTTAAAAAATAATAAACAGTGATGGATGGCCATTACCTTTGTCATATTGGGCCTCATGCACTAGTATGTAAAGTATGGTACAGTTGCCAGTCAGAGGGAGCGTATGGCAATTTTACCATTACTAGCGCAGGAGGGACTCCGACCGTTAAGCCATTAGTGGCACATGCATTACGTGCAATAATGAGTTAACGCCCGATGCCCCCCCCCCCTTCCCCAGTAAGGGTAAAATGGCCGTGCGCTCCCCATTATCATATAAATAATGTACATATACAACCCACCTGTATGCTGGTGCGCTATCCTCTGTGCTTTTCTAAACTGGAATCCATGGGGACTCAGGGAGTACAGCAGATCATTATGATAGAAGAGATTCCGGAATCTGTGATCAACCTCATTTGACAGCTGATAAACTGCTTTTATATAGTCGCTCTCACTGAAAGATAAAAAAAAAAATAAAATAAATAAAGTTCAAAAAAAAATTGTAACGCAAAGATTCCACCTATAATTTGTAAATGTATTTGTACTACTTGTGTCCTGAGTCTATTTTGCAACTTAGAAAAATATTTAAAAAACGTAAAAGAGACTGTACTAAAAAAAAAACTTCCCCTAGGGCAGGTATGTCACACCGGTCCTACGAGGGCCGAGATCCTCACACATTTTTGATATAGCTCAAATTAATTGATGGGTCTGAATCGGGAAAGGCGTGGTCCATCAGGTAGACACACAGTCCTCTCTTTCTCAGTCCATCCTAAACACTGGCATGGATCTGGCCCTCCAGGCCTGGAGTTCCACACATGTGCCCTAGGGGGTACTTACCTCAGGAGGGGGAAGCCTCAGGGTCCCAATGAGGCTTCCCCCTCCGCTGTAGCTGCAGGCAATCCAGCGCTGGTTTCCCCAAAGTCTCCCACAATCCTGGCTCGACAAGCCTGACAAGGCTTGAGATATTTACCTTTCCTGGCTCCAGTGGGGGCGCTGTTGTGGCTCTCTGCACAGAGGTAGGCGGAAATAGCCGATCTCTGTCGGGTCCGCTCTACTAGACAGGCACAGGAGACTTGCACCTGCGCAGTAGAGCGGACCAACAGTGATTGGCTATTTCTGCCTATCTCCGAGTGGAGAGCCAATACTGCACCTGCGCTGGAGCCGGGAAGGTAAATATTTACATCCCCGCTGTTCGGAGGGGCCCAGCGAAACTGCCATGAGACACAGGAGGACGGGGAAGCCTCAATAGGATGCGGAGGCTTTCCCCACTCAAGTTAGGCACCCCCAGGGGAACTTTTTTCGTTACAGGTTTCTTTAAGAAACTCTGAAGTCTCCCTATAATGAGGTTTTTAGTTTAACATTAACATTATAGTCCAAACTAAAACGCCACAGAACAGCTGCTGAAAACCCCCTCGATCACCCCAAACTCACGGGGGTACACGGAGGCAACTTCGGCATAGGGGCAGCGCGGCTCTGCCTCTATGCGCATCAATCAGCGCGGATCACCGCCTCTCCCCCGCCTTTCTCAGTCTTCCTTCACTGAGAGGGGCGGGGGAGAGGTGGAGATACGCGCTGATTGACGCGCATAGAGGCGGCAGCAAAATCCACGACCAAGAAAGTTGTGGATTTTGCCTGCCCTGTACCCCCGTGAGTTTGGGGTGATCGAGGGGGGTTTCAGCCGCGGGGACTATAGGTCGAACTATAATGTTAATGAGGTTTTTAAAAAAAAAAAACTTATTTTAGGGAGACTTGAGAGTCCCTTTAAGGCTTACAGTTTGTCAGGTTGCGGAGGTCTCATTGCCTCTGTGGGGGTCCGAGTTACGCGAAAAGTGCTAAGTCCGGACTCTCCGTTCAGTTTTCATGCACGGATCTGTTTTTTGACCAGAGTAAAGACAGCTGCTATTTTTAACATTGGGATTTGTGGCTCAGTTTTTGTCCGTGTCAAAAAACGTACAACAGAATATGATTCCTGAACAAGTGTGAACCGGCCCTAAAGTATACCTTAGCGCTAACTGTATTTAAAAAAGGACGCCTTCTGTGTGTGTGGGGAGTAGAGATGTAGCGAACGGTTCGCCGGCGAATGGTTCCAGGCGAACTTTGGTGGTTCACATTCGCCTGCAGCAGGCGAACTTTTGCGGAAGTTCGATTCGCCCCATAATGCACTATGAGGGTCAACTTTGACCCTCTGCATCACAGTCAGCAGGCACATTGTAGCCATTCAGGCTACACTAAGCCCTGGAGCCCCACCCCCCCTTATATAAAGACAGGCTCGCCGGCCATTACACTCACTTGTGTGCCTGCTAGACACAGACTAGGGACAGCTGCTGGAGACTTGTTCTCCTAAGGACAGATTAGTTAGGTTCTTGGCTGCTTAGCTTGCTCCTGGCTGATTATTATTGCTTTTATAGCACCCCTCAACAGCTCTTTTCAGAGCTAATACTGTACTTTTTTTTCTGTGTGTCAAACTGACACTTTTGTTGCATGCACAGCCTTGCTAATTCATAGTGTGTGTGCCACTGCCAGCAGCCCAGCACATTCAGTAACTACCTGTGCGTGTGACAGGGAGCTGCACATTGTCCTACCCAGTACTGCATATACCCAGTAACCCAGTACCTGTTGTGTTTACTTAACCCACCTCATCACTGCATATACCTAGCTTTGTGTTGAGTGAACCCAGCTCACTGCATCTAACTACCTGTTGTGTTGAGTGAACCCACCTCACTGCATCTAACTACCTGTTGTGTTGAGTGAATCCACCTCACTGCATATAACTACCTTTACTGTTCAGTGAACCCACCTCACTGCATCTAACTACCTGTTGTGTTCAGTGAACCCACCTCACTGCATATACCTAGCTGTTGTGTTGAGTAAACCCACCTCACTGCATATACCTACCTTTACTGTTGAGTGAACCCACCTCACTGCATCTAACTACCAGTTGTGTTGAGTGAACCCACCTCACTGCATATAACTACCTGTTGTTCAGTGAACCCACCTCACTGCATCTAACTACCTGTTGTGTTGAGTGAACCCAGTTCACTGCATCTAACTACCTGTTGTGTTCAGTGAACCCACCTCACTGCATATACCTAGCTGTTGTGTTGAGTGAACCCACCTCACTGCATATAACTACCTTTACTGTTGAGTGAACCCACCTCACTGCATCTAACTACCTGTTGTGTTGAGTGAACCCACCTCACTGCATATAACTACCTTTACTGTTCAGTGAACCCACCTCACTGCATCTAACTACCTGTTGTGTTGAGTGAACCCAGCTCACTGCATCTAACTACCTGTTGTGTTCAGTGAACCCAGCTCACTGCATCTAACTACCTGTTGTGTTCAGTGAACCCAGCTCACTGCATCTAACTACCTTTACTGTTCAGTGAACCCACCTCACTGCATATAACTAACTACCTGTTGTGTTCAGTGAACCCACCTCACTGCATATACCTAGCTGTTGTGTTCAGTGAACCCACCTCACTGCATATACCTAGCTGTTGTGTTGAGTGAACCCACCTCACTGCATATAACTACCTTTACTGTTGAGTGAACCCACCTCACTGCATCTAACTACCTGTTGTGTTGAGTGAACCAACCTCACTGCATATAACTACCTTTACTGTTCAGTGAACCCACCTCACTGCATCTAACTACCTGTTGTGTTGAGTGAACCCAGCTCACTGCATCTAACTACCTGTTGTGTTCAGTGAACCCAGCTCACTGCATCTAACTACCTGTTGTGTCGAGTGAACCCAGCTCACTGCATCTAACTACCTGTTGTGTTGAGTGAACCCACCTCACTGCATATACCTAGCTGTTGTGTTGAGTGAACCCACCTCACTGCATATAACTACCTTTACTGTTGAGTGAACCCAGCTCACTGCATCTAACTACCTTTACTGTTCAGTGAACCCAGCTCAATGCATCTAACTACCTTTACTGTTCAGTGAACACACCTCACTGCATCTAACTACCTTTACTGTTCAGTGAACCCACCTCACTGCATATAACTACCTGTTGTGTTGAGTGAACCCAGCTCACTGCATATACCTAGCTGTTGTGTTGAGTGAACCCACCTCACTGCATATAACTACCTTTACTGTTGAGTGAACCCAGCTCACTGCATCTAACTACCTTTACTGTTCAGTGAACCCAGCTCAATGCATCTAACTACCTTTACTGTTCAGTGAACACACCTCACTGCATCTAACTACCTTTACTGTTCAGTGAACCCACCTCACTGCATATAACTACCTGTTGTGTTGAGTGAACCCACCTCACTGCATATAACTACCTGTTGTGTTGAGTGAACCCAGCTCACTGCATATACCTAGCATCCCCCCGAGATGGACAAAATGGACAAACCAGGTAGAGGAAGAGGCAGGCCTAGAGGAAGGCCACCAGGCACCGGCAGGTCTGTGCGAGGTGGTGTTGCTGTGATTTCGTGCGGACCTGGCCCAAAATACAGTGCTCAGAAGAAGGCACCTGCCATCACTTCCCAAAATTGTGAGGACGTGCCTGAGTATTTAACACAGAACACCTCATCTCCCGCAGCCACCAGCGCTACAACAAGCACAACATCCGCTGCATTTGACACTTCGCAGGAGTTATTTGGTGGTGGTGAAATCACTGATTCACAGCCACTACTGCAACAACAAGAAGAAGGCGCAGCTACACCACCTCATACGTCTGAGTTAGGTGGCGATAGTATGGACGTAATGTGTGAGGAGGGGGATGATGAACCACCTGAAGTTGGTGCAGTTAAGGAGGTGTCTGAGGAAAGCGAGGTATCAAGGTACCACTGGCAGTATCCCTCCTCCTCCCAAGTCCACGCAGGCAAGGACAGGACACTCCAGCAATCTCAGGGCGATGTCCGACATGCGGACATTCTTTATTCCAACTCCTCGCCATAGTCCTTCCGGATCCACCCTCCACCAACGCCTGGACCGGCAGGTAGCCGACTACCTGGCCTTGAGTGTGGATGTAGACACTGCGAGCAGCGACGATGAACCCTTGGACTACTGGTTGCGCAGGCTTGACCTGTGGCCAGAGCTGTCCCAATTTGCCATACAACTTCTCTCTTGCCCTGCCGCAAGCGTCCTGTCAGAAAGGACCTTCAGTGCAGCTGGAGGCATTGTCACTGAGAAGAGAAGTCGCCTAAGTCACGACAGTGTTCAGTACCTGACCTTTATCAAAATGAACGAGGAATGGATCACGGAGGGCTACTGCACGACCGAAGACTAAGTCAGTCCCCACACACAGCATCTCTGCCTGCAGGCCACTTGCCTTCTCCGCCACCACCAACAGGGTCCAGGACTCTAGGCGGATTCCTGAATTTTTAAGGCCAGTGCTAGCAGCGGCCGCTACACTAATTTTTCTGGTGCGTGTACATGCCTACCTAATTTATCTGGCTACACTGCGGGCGGCTGCAACAAAAAACAAAAGGCATGTATATGTGCCCATCCCCCTTCGTGATCATTACCTTGCCGCGGTGAAGGGGCTTGCGTATCACAATGAAGCAATGACCGCCGGCTATTTGAGTGTCTTGGGTGGGGGTGGGACACAAAAGATTATAAGGTCATTGCTTCATTGTGGTCAGACCAAATTTTATCAGCTGGACAGTCACTGTTGTTCTATCATTGAGCTACCACAGCCCGGCGACCATATGGGCTTGAAAACTGCCACGGCCTACACTCTCGCCACGAAGCGCACCCGTCCAGCACGGCCGTTACTACGCAAACAGCTGTTTGCGGTGCGTTACACAGTGAGTTTGGTGTGTCAGTGTGAAGCAGTACACTAATTACACTCCCTGATTGATGTATACCCATGCAAGATGTTTTAAAGCACTTTAGGCCTCCAATTTAGCATGCAATGTGATTTCTGCCCTTAAACCCTGCTGTGCGTCAAATCTGGATTTTCCCCCGGGACTTTTGGCATGTATCCCACTCCGCCATGCCCCCCTCCAGATGTTAGACCCCTTGAAACACCTTTCCATCACTTTTGTGGCCAGCAAAATTCTTTCTATTTTTCAAAGTTCGCCTCCCCATTGAAGTCTATTGTGGTTCGCAAACTTTTCTGCGAACCTCGAATATCGGAGGTTCGCGACATCACTAGTGGGGAGTGGGGCAGAGGCTTACCACACCTTCCATGTCCCGGCGTCATCCTCCAGTCTTCTCCAATTTCCTCCGTTCTTTCGCTCCTGGTCAGGGTGGTCGGTGACTTCTAAACCCAGACATGCAACACTGTGCATGCCCACTTAGGTGCCTTACAACTGTGCTCTCTGGCAACTCCATATGCCATGAGCGCACCGTTGCAAGGGCGCATGCGCAGGGTAGTATGTCTGGGTTTGTAGGTTACTGACCAGGAGGGAAAGAAGGGGGTGAATTGGGAGTGTGAGAGGTGTGGTAAGCCTCTGCACAACTCCCCATACACACAGAAGGCGTCCTTTTTTAAAGTGAACATAAACCGAAGAAAATAAAAAGTTTCTTTTACCTTGGGCTTCTACCAGCCCCCCGCAGCCGTCCTGTGCCTGCGCCATCAGTCACCGATCCCCTGGTCCCCCGCCACGGCTTGGTTTAAATTCTGCCGATTGATCAGTCAGCAGGCCATTGCGCCTGCGTGGCCCTGGCCGTGTGCGTCCTCATTCGTGCTCCCGTTGGCAAAAGCGACCCATGCGGGCGCAGTACGAGGTTTTTCCTTACTGCTCCTGCGCAGGACGCTCTTGCCGATGGTAACGCGAATGAGGACGTAGGCGCAGTGGCCTGCCGACTTATCAGTTAGCAGAATTGAGACTAAGCCACGGCGTGGGACAGGAGGATCGTTCCTGGACGTTGCGGGCACAGGACGGCTGCGGGGGGCTGGCAGAAGCCCCAGGTAAGTGAAACTCTTTTTTTTATTTCCTTCAGTTGAGGTTCACCTTAAAAAAGGACGCCTTCTGTGTGTGTATGGGGAGTTGTGCAGAGGTATACCACACCTCTCGTGCTCCCAATTCACCCCCTTCTTTCCCTCCTGGTCAGTAACCTCCGAACCCAGACATACTACCCTGCACATGCGCCCTTGCAACGGTGCGCTCATGGCATATGGAGTTGCCAGAGAGCACGGTTGTAAGGCGCCCAAGTGGATATACTGGGCATGCACAGTGTTGCATGTAAATACAGTCAGTGCTAAGGTATCCTTTAAACCTTGCATTTTGCAGTCATTTGAATTAGACCACACCCTAAGGCGCACTTTCATAACACAGCTGACATACCGAAGTTTAAAAAAAAAAAATATTTAATGGGTCCAAGCAGTTCACCATGTAAAAATCAGGGGATCTTATTGCAAGTTTTCATGGGCCTTTATTAAGAAATTAAGAGAGATACACTACTACAGCCATGAATTGATGCATTTCGAACTACAAATTCAGTTCCGATTGTAGCCTAATGCGCCGTCTACCCTTTCGAACATGTATATACCTTCAAAGGCATTGGCCTCAATTCACTAAGCTTAACTCCTGTCTTTAATAACTCTTTTCAGCTGTTTTACAGTTATCACCATGGTGATATAATTGTGATAACTGTAAAACAGCTCAGAAGAGTTACTAAAGACAGGATAAGCTTAGTGAATTTAGGCCATTGCTTTAAAATATCTCCTACAAAGAATCACATGTTATGACAGCAGGTAGAGGAGGAAAATAAATGAAAATGGAGTAAACAAAGGAATACAAGCAAATAAAACAATAAAAACAATAACTTAAAAAGGTTTACCCTGAAGAGGCCGAACTTGAAAATTTTTCCCGCTCATCCCTAATGCTGGGCACACACGTTACGTTTTTTCGTGCGATAGATGGATCAGATAGATCAAATCCATCATGTCCGATATTACTCCCGATCGTTTCCGCGCTCGATTTCTCATAGCGGTGAATGAAAAAAGATAAGAAAAACGAACGAAGATTAGAGAATCTTACGCGAAATCGAGTGTGAAATGGTGCCGAAAAAATGATCGGGTGGCTAAATAGCACAAAAAAACGTAATGTGTGTACTCAGCATAACAAGGGGTTCAAAAGGCCCGTATACTAATTCTACTGTTTAAAAATTGGCATTAAAATGTAACTTGCTCCACAGCAGCCAGCAGGTGCAAATCCCGACCTTCTGGAAGACAAAAGAGGGCCGATAAAGGTAACATTCATTCCACACTAAGGACAGTGTTTGGCCTGACCTGTCTGTCTGGCAGTTGCTCTCGTAGCTGAAGGCGCATTTCATGATGGAGTCCAGAGTCATGAGGCTGACGTGATGGAAAAGCTCCACCGGCTTCTTATCTGGGATGAGGACTTCCCATTTATCCTGAAATCAAATACAGAAATCACTATCAATCAATGTCTTGTCCAATCCAGAACAACTATTATTTAGACAGCAGGTTTATGCCTAATCTCATAGCTCCCAACTGTCCTGTGTTTTTGAGGGATAGTCCCTCTGTCCCTCTTTCTTCCTCATTTGTCCTTTACAGGGATGAGCAGAAACTACGCCGGTGCGAATTTACGCATCGTAGTTCTCATCTATGCATCGTAGTTCATAGGCGAAGTTTCAAACCTACGCTTACGAATTTACGCGTAGCGAAGTTCCGCTACGCGTAGCTTACGCCCACTTTGCGTAGTTAACATGTGTATTGCGTAGTGAACTACGAATGCGTTACTCGCGTCTAATTTTCCGCATGCGATTGTATGCATACAAATTTACGCATTGGAAAGGGGAATGTACGCATAGAAGGGTTCCCAGTATATGTATTTCTAAACAAATTAATGCGTACAATTTTCTGCATACGGGCATAAGTATCCGCATACACTACGCTTCGCACTACGCGTAATTGCGTATTTTAACGCGTATTCTACGAAATGCATACGAAGCGAATATTTGTTTTCGAAGCCGTAGTTTGGCGAAGCGTGATTGCGTAAAACTACGCGTATTTCCTGCGTAGCAAAGTTGTCTGACTACGACCATCCCTGGTCCTTTACAGATCTATGTAAATACGTTTATTTTTCTACTGAAAATGTGTTTAATTGACTCTAAACCTCGCCATATTTAGCCACCTTTTTAGCTTCAATCACTTTTAGACTTGTACCCACTGTTCCTATACTGTATGTGTGTGATGCACTTTAATAAATGACATAAAAGTGTTGATTTACACAAGCAAGAACTTTTCCAACCACAACCACTTAGAAAAGCGCTGCTAGTGGGTTCCAGGACTAAAAGTTTTTGAGTTGGAGTTTGTGTTCATGTAGTCACCTAAAGAACCCAGATCAACAACTCCTCTTAATAAATACAGGTCTGGCTAAACTATAAAAAAAAATCAAAAAAAAAATCACTGAAGCTGTATAGACTGCAGTCACTGAGCTCTAAATTTCAAACTTTCCAGCAACCCTTCTCTTCTCTAATTGCAATCGTGAGAACTTCAATCTTTAGTCGGTCATCTAACAATCATTGCACTGGTAGAACTAGCGTCAGCGGCAACATAAACATCATGCTATAGAGCCCCACAATTTGTTGACAGTTACCCCTCTGGTTATGGATCACCCCAGTGATTACATCTGCAGGAAGACACTATTACCAGCATGATCTTGGTGCAGTCAGCCATTAATTCCACATACGGCTTCAGGACATCGTAGTGGAAGCCAGGGGTGAGAAGTCTCCGATGTTGGAACCACTTTGGCCCAGATAATACCAACAAGCCTTCACCTGAAGTAAATGACATCATGTTTTATAAACCTGTCGGATCTTGGAGACACATCAGGAAACTATGAAGAACTTCCTCAGTTAGGGCTTGTTCACTCTATGAGCGTTTGTGGATTTTTTTTTAAAGCGCTGTCGATTTTTGGAAATCACTCTAAAGCCCTTGTGCAATAATATCCTATGGGAGTGTTCATATATGAGCACTCCGCTTTCTATTGAATCGCAAACGTGCTACCTGTACCATTTTCTGAGCCTTTGCTCTTCAATAGAAAGTATAGGGAAATCGCAAAGTGCTTGAAAAAACGCTTTGAATGGTGATTTCCCGAGTGCTTTTATAAATAAATACATTGTATTTATTCATTTCCGGGTACAAGAGTTCACTTCCTGACTGATGTCAGGAAGTAAAAAAATCCATCGCTCCACAAAAAAAGCGCTTCGAAAAGCGCTTATGAAAGTGCTTTTCTAAGCGCAAATTGCAGGGAAAAGCTTTTCAAAAATCACAGTATAAATCGCTCAGCGCTTGCAATAGCGATGGGGATTTATAATGTGAACAAGGCCTAAATGTTTTTTTTTTTTCCAACAATACATTTTTATTGTAGGAAATGTCAATTGTATATAGCAAATCAAACAAAATATGAGAAATAGCATGGATAGTACATCACCATGCCAAGCATAAACATAAGAAAACTGCAGTATGTGACATCAGAAACTAATACAAAAGTATAGATTGCATCAAATCAATAGTATTGATATTTGGCAAGAATTGGATTGGAAAAATAACCCAATGCCAGCTGTCATAGTCTGTGTCCAGCCAATCACTAACCACTAAGGGTTGGCTGGGCAGAACTAGGGCAACCCACGGATAGGGGTAATTGGAGCAGAGGCTGTAAGCAAACCAATTACTACGGTTGTAAATTGGAAGTAGTAACTGGGTTATCTTATATGATATAGAGATATCAAACTCACTGAGACAGCATACTTAAAGAGACACTGAAGCGAAAAAAAATATATGATATAATGAATTGGTTGTGTACTATGAATAATTACTAGAAGATTAGCAGCAAAGAAAATATTCTCATATTTTTATTTTCAGGTATATAGTGTTTTTTCTAACATTGCATCATTCTATAATATGTGCAGATTACACATCACTCAGCATTCAAAATGATTCTTTCAGAGCAGTCTGTGAACTAATGAACTCTCCTCTAGCAGAGGAAAAGTAAACAGTTCAATTACAGTTGAGATAATAAAAGTCAGATAACAGCCCTCTCCAGGACTAAAGGTGGCCATACACTGGCCCGATTCGCGGCTGTTTCGACAGCAGATTCGATCCTGGGATCGAATCTGCTGCCAATCGTTCGCGCTAAACGCACCCGCCGATCCGATTTCCTCCCGAAATCGGATCGGTCCGTCGATCGCGCCGTGCGGGAAATTACCCTCGATCGCCCGCGGGTAGGGTGCGCGTCGCTAGCGGCGGCCGATCCGATCAGGTATACATTACCTGATGCTGGCTCCCGGGCGTCTTCTCCGCGCTGCACCGCTCTGTTCCGGCTCCATCCCGGCGCTTCCTGAGTCACTGCAGTGACCGGGAAGTTCAAATAGAGGGCGCTCTATTTGAACTTCCTGGTCACGGAGTGACACAGGAAGCGCCGGGATGGAGCAAGAACAGAGCGGTGTGGTGCAGTGCGGAGAAGACGCCCGGGAGCCAGCTTCAGGTAATGTATACGGGGGGGGGGGGGGGGGGCACAGGCGGCAGGAGCAGCTCAACAGATTGTGATCAGTTTCAGGCTGAAATCGGTTCACAATCTGTTTGCAGTAAAGGCAGCCATACGATCCCTCTCTGATCAGATTCGATCAGATAGGGATCTGTCAGCTGGTCGATCTAATGGCAAATCGACCAGTGTATGGCTACCTTAAGTTAGTCGGAGAGACCGATATAAGAAAAGATCTGCTAAGATGGAGAAAGATTAAACTATCAATGCTTGGAAGAATCAATATATTAAAGATGAATGTTATGCCAAGACTCCTATATGTGTTTCAAACACTACCCATCCCTATACCCATGAAGTATTTTACAGACATGAGAAGGGAATTTACAAGATTTATTTGGATGGATAAACCACCAAGACAAAAATTTACTAGAATAACTCAACTTAAGAACAAGGGAGCCCTGGCGGTCCCAGACCCATATTTATACTATAATGCAGCGGTCTTGGCAAGAGCAGTTGATTGGCATGGGAACCCTGAAGAGAGGAGATGGATAGATATTGAACAAAATATGGTAGAATTCCCATTATATAATATATTATGGTACACCTCTCCCTATAAGAGTCAACATCCGGCGAGTCTATTGGTGAACCATACAATAAAGACATTCAACAAGTTTAGAGATAAAAATCTTTTCGCCCCCACCCCTTCCCCACTTATGCCAATTATAGATAACCCAGACTTTAAGTTAGGATGTGATAAGACAGGGGGAATAGAAGGTAGGGATAGACTTGGAATTAGAGCGGGAGCATTATTGAAAGGAGAGGACTGGAAAACACTAACAGAAGTAGAGGAAGAATTTCCATCCTTTAATTTAAGTTGGTGGAAATTGATGCAGTTCCACCATTTTGTGTTGTCAAAGGGGAAGAAGGGTGAGTTCTCCAGAAATCCCACGAAAATGGAACAGATGTGTGGATCAACGCAGAGAGTTAAAAAGGTGATGACAAAAATCTATAGAGAATTATTGAACAAAGAAGATCAGACGATCCAATTGAGACAAAAATGGCAAACAGACCTGAATTGCTCTTTTTCAGATGAGCAGTGGAGGAAAATAATAGAGTTATCATATAGAACTTCAATCTCAGCAAGGATACAGGAATCCGGTTATAAGGTACTCTCTAGATGGTACATGACACCAACTAAACTGAATAAGATATATGGGGATGTGGATAGGATTTGTTGGAGGTGTGGGGAGGAGGAGGGTACTTTTTTCCATATCTTCTGGGACTGTTCAAGGATAAGAGGTTTCTGGAAGGCTGTTAAAGAGTATATAATAAAGATAACAGACACAACAATAATAGACGAACCAGCCACTTTTTTTGATACATCATAATGAGTATAGTGTGAATAAATATAGGAAAACTTTAAACTGCCATATGATCAATGCAGCAAGAATACTGATTGGGAGAAACTGGAAGTCACATCTAGCACCCTCTTTAATTGAATGGTTCCAAGAGATTCTCCATGTACAACGCATGGAAGGATTGACTTATGTGTTGAGAGGTAAAGAGCAACAGTTTAAAGCTATATGGGATAAATGGGAAGAATTTATTAAACTAGATGAATACAAACGGATAATGGGGACCACAGACAAGAGGGAGGGATACAAATGTAGAAATATAACAGCACGCTGAGAAAAGGGGAACTGGACCCGGGTCGTGAAGTGTGAGGGAATAAATGGGAATGGAGATGGAAGTGTGATGTGAATGACGGGGTAGGTATGGTAGATTGTTTTCTCCTCTTTCGTCTCTCTATTAATTAAAGAATCGATATCTATGGGACGGAACCGCGTTGTTTTATTGGAATTTAGATATTAATGGAATTTAGATATGAGAGTTGATATGCATATTGTATATTGTATAATGAATGAATATTGTTAGGAAGATTGACTATGTTTATCGGCTGAGCCCAAGAGATGATTGATGGATATATTGCTTATTTTAGAGTGTATGGGAATTTTTTGTATATGAATCTTTTTTCACTATGAATAAATACAAAATTTGAAAAAAAAAGTTAGTCGGAGAGCTTAATAGCTTTTTTGCATAGAGATAACAACTGGAGTTTCTCAACTCTTCCTGTACTGGAAACAATTAGACTGATGTATCTGACCTTAATGTTTTATTTCTTAGCTGTACTACACATACAAATCATAATATCATCATTTTTTTTCCGCTTCAGTGTCTCTTTAAGTCTGGGGGATGCCAGGGTAACCTTCTGTTACATCTGTTCTGTTACATAAAGGGTAACCTTCCGTTACATTTTGTGATATAATGCACCAAAGTTGTTTATGTTGGATTTATAGCTAGTAAACCTAGATATAACGGAAATCAGAATTGAACCTACAAATTTACAAACTCAAACTTAGGTTGGATCACAGTCAGTTCTCTGGCCTCTATCTTCGGGATTGGGGGGTAAACTGCACAGTTACTGCTGAATAAGCTTCCTCAATTAACATGTCAGTGTCACAAAAGTAGAAACAGCTGAAATAATCATAGAATGGACTTCTCTAACACTACAGTGTGGCCTCTTGAGCGCTTCCTTAGTGGCTGCAGCTCTTGAGTGCTTTGGGTCCGACAGGAGAAAAGCGTTATATAAATATTCAGATTATTATTATTATTATTACTCCCGGGGATCATCTGCTGATGGAGTTTTGCAGGAACATGGAGGCCCCATAAGACGCCCACGCTCCGCCAGTAATATCTCTTCCGGTGACAGATTCACAATAAGTGTAATGAGTAGAAACACTGGCAGTCAGGATGAGAGATGCTTAGTGACACTATAACTCAGTTATCTTATAACATGCTCTTTTTTTATTGTAAAACTCATAATTTCATGAAGGTCATTGTTAAAGAGACACTGAAGCGAAAAAAAAAATGATGATATTATGATTTGTATGTGTAGTACAGATAAGAAATAAAACATTAAGATCAGATACATCTGTCTAATTGTTTCCAGTACAAGAAGAGTTAAGAAACTCCAGTTGTTATCTCTATGCAAAAAAGCCATTAAGCTCTACAACTTTCAAAGTCGTGGAGAGGGCTGTTTTCCGACTTTTATTATCTCAACTGTTATTGAACTATTTACCTTTTCTCTGCCAGAGGAGAGGTCATTAGTTCACAGACTGCTCTGAAAGAATAATTTTGAATGCTGAATGTTGTGTAATCTGTACATATTATAGAATGATGCAATGTTAGAAAAAACACTATATACCTGAAAATAAAAATATGACAATATTTTCTTTGCTGCTAATCGTCTAGTAATTATCCGTACAACACAACCAATTCATTATATCATTTTTTTTTGCTTCAGTGTCTCTTTAAGGGCCTCTTTCACTAGACATGGATTCTGGATGCAGAAAAGCGTACTCCAATGAATGTCTATGGGCCTATTTCCATGAAACGCGATTTTTCTGATGCAGATTTTCCATAGGCATTCTTTGGAGTCAGTTTTCTGCATCCAGAATCTGTGTGTAGTGGAAATAGACCCTTAACCATAAATATATATATATCGAATATATATACAGAAGCGGGACAAGGTCCTTCAGTACCCAAGGCTGAGACACCAAAGTGCGCCCCTCCATCCCTCCCAGCCCAGCCGTCACACACTGATTGCTATTAGACTAAGAGGTGCCCCAGAGCCCCCAACCTCTCCAACACCCTAATATCTAGTTATCTGGCTTGCAGTCACTGCCATGTATCCCCTTTTCTCAGTGGCGTAGCTACGGAGCTGTGGGCCCCGATGCAAGTTTTACAATGGGGCCCCCCAAGCACTCTATACATAACAACTGATACGGCGCACCAAAACCTGCCAATGGCAACCAGTGTCAGAGGTGCAAGAAGGAGATGGGGAACAGTTTGTTAATGATTACTACTATTTAAAGTATCCATAGAAGTGATTATTATGAGCACAGGACCAATAGAGAGCTAATACTGCAGTTGAGGGAGGGCCCTTCGGGGCCCCTCTGGCCCAAGGGCCCCGATGCAGTCGCTACCTCTGCACCCCCTATTGCTACGCCCCTGCCTTTTCTTATTTCTTTCTGCTTCAAACACAATTAGGAATGACAGCTGAATGAATTGTGCGCCCCCTCCTACACTACGCCCTGAGTCTGGAGCCTCTCCAGCCTCTGCCTCGGCCCGGCCCTGTATATATATACAGTATATATCTGGCTCAACGGCTTTTTTCAGCTCTATAACGGGGCCCATACATCTAGCGACTTGGCAACCGATCGACCATCCAATTTGATAATTACTATCAAATCGGATGTAAATGGGTGCCGCCACGTGCATGCCCAATCGGCACCAATTTCAGGCCAGATGCTGCAAGATGTTGGGCCATTGTAGTCAGTGGGATGCATGCCGGGAACAGCGAGCAATATCAGGACGAGCGTCGAATGTGACAAAACCCTCAACGGTATCCCCACTAATGTTTAATGTGCCCCTCCGGTCCCCATAGCAGTATACATTACCTGTCCGTGTCCGATAGCGTCGGGCCGGCAGATGCAGTGTCACAAGGCTGATTCTGGATTCATTTCAGCATAAAATCGATAGGTAATCAGCCTGTTATGTATGGGCAGCCGCCAGATCTCTCTCTAATCAGATTCGATTACAGAGGGATTTATCTCTTGGTTGAATCTGCCCATCATCACTAGATGAATGGCTACCTTAAAGAGACTCTGAAGCGAGTCTCAATTCTCTTTTTTAACCTATATTCATATTAAGTCCCATAAGCACAGCTAAACCGCCGCTATCCCGCGGCAAAACGAGGGGTTTTTAACCCCCAAATCCCCTCTCCTACCTCCGGGGAGCGCTTCCTGCTTGAGGCAGAGCTACAGCCATAAGCTCTGCCTCAAGCGCATCAATCCCCGCTGATCGCCGCCTCTCTCCCGCCCCTCTCATCTGCCTTCACAGAGAGGGGCGGGGGAGAGGCGCAGATCCGCGCAGCGATTGACGCGCATGGAGGCGGAGCTACAGCTCATAGCTCTGCCTCCAGGAAGTGCAAAATCCACAACCAAGAAAGTCGTGGATTTTGCAGGGGGATTTGGGGGGGGGGGGAGGGGGTATTAAACCCTCGTTTTGCCGCGGGATAGCGGCGGTTTAGCTGTGCTTATGGGGCTTAATATGAATATAGGTTAAAAAAGAGAATTGAGACTCGCTTCAGAGTCTCTTTAAGGCTGCTTACACACAGGGACGTTACAGGCGCACGTTAGTGCAGCCTGTAACGCTCCCCCAACGCACAGCAATGTAACACAAGTGGGCTGTTCACACTGCCCACGTTGCGTTACATGTAACGCTGCACGTTCTTCCGAAAGTGCAGCATGCTACAGCGTTAGAGCGGCTGAGCCGCGTTAGACTGTGCGCACATGCTCAGTCATGTTGGGGAGGAGCGGAGAGCGGCCAGGCACATGGCTAATTAATATTCACTGCATGTTGTGACGTGCAGTGTTTACTTCCTGGTGCGGCCGCTCTGTGCGGCGATTGGCCGGCGGGACCACGTGATGCCGCATGTGTCCAAGAGTACGCATCACGGACGCCAGAGTGAGCTGCACAACGTGGCTAACTCTGACGTCCACATCGAAGAGCACCAGGCCTTGCGTTAGGGGCACGTTATGCGACCTTAACGTAGCACCTAACGCAACGTCTTGGTGTGCAAGTAGCCTAAAGGATACCCGAGGTGACATGTGACATGATGAGATAGACATGGGTATGTACAGTGCCGAGCACACTAATAACTATGTGTGTTCCTTTTTTTTCTTTTTCTACCTGAAATTTTTAAACATCAGGTATGTAAGTGACAGTTTCTATCCGGGTCGGACCGGGTCAGACTATAGCATAACCCTCACTGATAAGTAATTACAGAAGCCATACAACAATTTCCTGTCAATAAATGGGTTCTGAGAGCAAGAAAGATATTAAAAGGGTCAGTAATTTATAGATTTGCGCTCTGGCATACTTCAACAAAGGTGTCATTGAGCAGAGACAATGAAACAGTAAACTAGACCTTCTTCAGGTCCTATGAACAAGGGGATATATTCAGGGGCGTTTCTAGGGTCCTTGGAGATCAGTGGCACCTGTGGGCAGCAGGTGGGGAGGTACATGCGGCGCGCGCATCGCGCCGCGGCAAAAATGGGCGTGGCCATGAGGTGAGTGGGCGTGGCCATGGGTGGGGCCAAATGTACATGAACTTAGCAGCGGTGTAAGCTACGGATAACGGGCCTGCCCATCGAAATATTGGACGGAGCCCCCTGTCCTTTATTTAGATCATTTACAATCAGTATAGGCATAGATCAAAGATGTATACGCACATACAATTTTGATTGGTCAATCACTGACCCCCAATTTTCCCACCCCCGTGCAGTAAGTGGGCCAACAGACAATGAATTTTATGAACAGAGCTAAAATTGGCTAATCAAAATTGTATGTGTGTACCAGGCTTTACAGCTAATACTGTACATACTGAAAGTAGCAGGGATCAGCATACAATACAGCTGGTTTACAATCAATAAAGGCACAGAGTAACACCTTACACTGTACACACTGGAGGTAAATCAGCACACAGTGCAAGCACTAGAGAACAGCGTATACTGTACATACTGTAGGCAGCAGAATTCAGCACACTGCAGCTAGCGTGCCAAAAATATGACGATCACGTTGTGCGGCGTGATTATCGCGCCGCACCAAAAAATTGGTGGGCCATGGACCAGAATATAGGTGTGGTAACGGGTGGAGACAAATTTACATGAACCTAGCAATGGTGGGACATCAGATTAGGACAGTGGTGGCGAACCTTTTGGAGGCCGAGTGCCCAAACTGCAACTCAAAAGTCACTTATCTATCGCAAAGTGGCAACAGCAATTTAAACTAAATACTGTACAAACGTTTTAACTCATACATGAACATTATGGAAAATCCAAGTTGAAAATAAACTGTGAAGATAAACAATTTCATCCATCCTACTCCTGAAAAATGTATTCAATTTTTTAGAACCTCCCAGTTTTATTTTCTGTTTTAAAACGCTAAAAAAGTAGGTTTAATGCTATTGTCTCATATGATAAGGATTCAGCTTTTCCCAAAGTCTCGCAGTTAGCAATCATGTGACCCCCAACAAGACATATTCAGCAATCATGAGGCCCCCAACAAATCATGAGGCCCCCAACAAGACAAATTCAGCAATCATGAGGCCTCCAACAAATCATGAGGCCCCCAACAAGACAAATTCAGCAATCATGAGGGCCCCAACAAATCATGAGGCCCCCAACAAGACAAATTCAGCAATCATGAGGCCCCCAACAAATCATGAGGCCCCCAACAAGACAAATTCAGCAATGATGAGGCCCCCAACAAGACAAATTCAGCAGTCATGAGGCACATAAATAGACAGCATTTCACATAAATAGGCAGAATGCCCCCTTAATATGGTAGCCCCCCAAGTTAGGTAGTGAGTGACAGGGACCCCCAGGTTAGCTAGTGAGTGACAGGCGCCTCCAGTTAGGTAGTGAGTGACAGGGACCCCGATAGTGAGTGACAGGGAGCACCTTTAGGTAGTGAGTGAGTGACAGGGAGCCCCTTTAGGCAGTGAGTGAGTGACAGGGAGCCCCTTTAGGGAGTGAGTGAGTGACAGGGAGCCCCTTTAGGGAGTGAGTGAGTGACAGGGAGCCCCTTTAGGGAGTGAGTGAGTGCCAGGGAGCCCCTTTAGTGAGTGAGTGCGTGCCAGGGAGCCCCTTTAGGGAGTGAGTGAGTGACAGAGAGGCCCTTTAGGGAGTGAGTGCGTGCCAGGGAGCCCCTTTAGGGAGTGATTGAGTGACAGGGAGGCCCTTTAGGGAGTGAGTGAGTGAGTGACAGGACAGGGAGCCCCTTTAGGCAGTGAGTGAGTGACAGGGAGCCCCTTTAGGGAGTGAGTGCGTGCCAGGGAGCCCCTTTAGGGAGTGAGTGCGTGCCAGGGAGCCCCTTTAGGGAGTGAGTGAGTGAGTGACAGGGAGCCCCTTTAGGGAGTGAGTGAGTGACAGGGAGCCCCTTTAGGGAGTGAGTGAGTGACAGGGAGCCCCTTTAGGGAGTGAGTGAGTGACAGGGAGCCCCTTTAGGGAGTGAATGAGTGCCAGGGAGCCCCTTTAGGGAGTGAATGAGTGCCAGGGAGCCCCTTTAGGGAGTGAGTGCGTGCCAGGGAGCCCCTTTAGGGAGTGAGTGCGTGCCAGGGAGCCCCTTTAGGGAGTGAGTGCGTGCCAGGAAGCCCCTTTAGGGAGTGAGTGAGTGAGTGCCAGGGGAGCCCCTTTAGGGAGTGAGTGAGTGACAGGGAGCCCCTTTAGGGAGTGAGTGACAGGGAGCCCCTTTAGGCAGTGAGTGAGTGACAGGGAGCCCCTTTAGGGAGTGGGTGCGTGCCAGGGAGCCCCTTTAGGGAGTGAGTGCGTGCCAGGGAGCCCCTTTAGGGAGTGAGTGCGTGACAGGGAGCCCCTTTAGGGAGTGAGTGAGTGAGTGACAGGGAGCCCCTTTAGGGAGTGAGTGAGTGACAGGGAGCCCCTTTAGGGAGTGAGTGACAGGGAGCCCCTTTAGGGAGTGAGTGACAGGGAGCCCCTTTAGGGAGTGAGTGACAGGGAGCCCCTTTAGGGAGTGGGTGCGTGCCAGGGAGCCCCTTTAGGGAGTGAGTGAGTGACAGGGAGACCCTTTAGGGAGTGAGTGAGTGCCAGGGAGCCCCTTTAGGGAGTGAGTGAGTGCCAGGGAGCCCCTTTAGGGAGTGAGTGAGTGACAGGGAGCCCCTTTAGGGAGTGAGTGAGTGACAGGGAGCCCCTTTAGGGAGTGAGTGAGTGCCAGGGAGCACCTTTAGGGAGTGAGTGAGTGCCAGGGGAGCCCCTTTAGGGAGTGAGTGAGTGACAGGGAGCCCCTTTAGGGAGTGAGTGAGTGAGTGACAGGGAGGCCCCCCCTCTAGCCGCCGCCGCTCCCCCCCCTACCTCTCAGCAGACCTCAGGATCAGCGGCGACCCGACCAGATGTACGAGCGGGCGCTGGACGCACCCGCTCGATATGCGGAAGTAATGTCACTTCCGCATATCAGTGCGGGCGCTGGGTCCTAGCGCCCGCACGATTGGTCGCCGGCTCGCCGCCTGATCCTGAGGTCTGAGACTGTCAGTGACGCGGAGGGAGCCGCTGAGTCTTGACAGAGGGGGCGGCCGGGCGGAGATCCGTGGCACCCCAGGACAGATTGGGGGCACGTGCCCCCCTAAAACAGGGCTAGCGACGTATTCCTGAGCATTTTATAAGCACAGCTAATCCAGTTACTTTAGCCAACAGTTCAGCTAATTGACAGTATAATGCAGATGCTATACATTGCTATGGTAATGCATAAGGTAACGCACGTGGCAATAATGGGTTAATGGCCGATACTCCTCCTGGGCTACTAATGGTAAAACTGCCCTGCGCTCCCTGCAAACAGTACGTCAGGCCAATGGGCCCTGATTCAATTAATTTTTTCTCCTAAATTTTCTACTAGGAGACATTCTTTCATCTTCTGAAATATATTTTCAGCACGCTGCAATTGAAAAAGTCCCAAAAAGTAGGTGAAAAGTTCAGTCAAAATTATTACAAGTATTTTCTTGCTTGCTGTTGGCTTAAAAAGCATTTTATTGATAAAATTCAAAAATATAACTTAGGAGAAAACTTTGGGGAAAAAAAGTTAATTGAATAAGTGCCAATGGCCCTTATTGAATTAACTTTTTCTCCTGTGCATCAGGCCCCAGGGATGGATCTAGGGGGGAGGGGGGGGGGGGGCAGGCGGGTATCTTGCCCCAGGCGCAGTTTGTTGAATTCTTAAAAAGGCAGCAAAATTTGGATGGGGAATGGCAGTTTAGGCGCCAAAACCTGACCTTTAGGCGCCAAAACTGGATGGGGAATGGCAGTTTAGGCGCCAAAACCTGACCTTGCCCCAGGTGCAACTTGTTCTAGATCTGTCCCTGTCAGGCCCCATGATTTCTATCATTATTTTTCACGCACAATACATACCGATCCAAGGAACAATAAACTTATAGGCTGTATCATCTTTCGGATCTGAATAAAAAACAAAAAAAATGTACAAAATTATATGAATTTTGATGTGCCAGCAAAAGATACAGTACATCATGTTGGTATGTTTTTTGTTTTCGACAGAACAAATCACATTTAGGCCTCTTGCACAGTACACGCAATTGTGATTTTTCATACGATCCGATTTTTGATTCCGATAAAAAAAAGTACTGTATGTTGCTACGTTTTTAATCTGAATAAAAAATCAGATTGCATAAAAAATTGGAATAGCATAAAGTCCTCTTGCATGCCAATGAGATGCCAATTTGCGATTTTTAATCGGTACTGCATGCTGCGTTTTTTCTTCGTTTTTCATATTGTTTTGAGAGCATCTAGGGTAAAATCGGAATCGCAAATCGGATTTGCAGTGTGCAGGGAACCCTAGACAGGAGTGTCCACGTATCGTGGTCCTCATTACCTTAGTAAGCACCTTTTCTATGGTAACTACAAATCATGGGGGACCCTAGTAAAACTTTGATGGGGGCCCCCGGCCCTATTTAGTCTGGAAAAAAGACATTTTAGAGATCTAATTAACATGTATAAATACATTAGAGGGCAATATAATAGCTTGGCGGATGAGCTTTTTGTCCCTAGGCTTTTACAAAGGACTAGAGGACATGATCTGCGCATGGAGGAAAAACGTTTTAGCCATTTATTTAGGAAAGGGTTCTTTATAGTTAGGGCCCTTTTCCACTAGCGGCGTTTGCGATGCTGAATCGCAAAATCACAAACCGCTAGTGATTTTTTAAATCGCTACGGTTTGAATATTAACATGGGAATCGCGGTGGGCAATTTCCACTACCGCTATTCTTTTTTTATCAAACGCGATCGCGCCGCGGATCGATCTTTGCCGCGATTTTGCTATGCAGTACAGTGCATAGCAAAATCGTAAACGCAATCGCCGGACGTTTCCTGCACTTTGCAATTCAGCAATCGCTAGCATTTAGCGTGAACGCTAGCGATTCCTAGTGGAAAAGGGTCCTTAGAGTGAAAATGTGAAATGTATTGCCACAGGAAGTAGTTATGGAAAATTCTATATCTGCGTTTAAGAAAGGCTTAGATGCTTTCCGTGTGTTGAAAGACATCCATGGCTACAATTACTAGGTAATGCCCAGTGGTGTTGATCCAGGGATTTTACCTGATTTCAATCTGGAGTCGGGAAGGATTTTTTTTCCTTTCTGGGGCTAATTGGATCATGCCTTGCAAGGGTTTTGCAAGGGTTTTTCGCCTTCCCTTGGATCAACAGGGATTTACCTCACAGCAGGAGCCTATAGGCACAGATGCCCTGGCACCTTAGACTTCACTCTCTGTGGACCTACAACTCCACATCCCCCTAAACCGCACCAGAAGTGTGCTGGCTGTCACAGTTGTCACTTCTCCCTTACTTCCCTTTTTCATCATAGGTAGCTACAGTTGCACATTAGTATTGGGTAGCCAGAGGAATATTAAGTAGCTAGAGGAACCCCCCGGTATTAGGTATCTAGAGGTACCCTGAGTATTAAGTAACTAGAGGTGCCCCTGACTGAAAGAAGATCTCATAAGTGGAATAACGGTAGCTGATGGAGTAACCTCTCATTTACACTCTCATCAGGACTCTGCATAGGGAAAAAGGGAGGGGAGGCGCTTGGGGAGGGGTGTTAGCCGCCTTTCCATCATCAGGCGCCTATAGGCACATGCCTACAGTGCCTTATGGTAAATCGGCCCTGTGTGAGGGAGAAGGCTGGTGTTGTACTTTGTTCTCTGGTTGAACTCAATGGACATATGCCTTTTTTTGACCCAAATAACTATATAACTATGACCCCAATGTCTGGAAACCCATCTCGCAAGGGTCATAAAACAAGTGTTGGACATCATAATCATCACACCCATAACAAGTGTAGCCACTTAAACATCTGATCTGGAGGATGGACCCCTTTATCGGAGGAAGTGCAGTCAGAGGCGTATCTAGAGAGGTGCAGGCATGGCTTGTGCCATGGGCGCCACAGCACCATGGGGCGCCATGCCTCAGAATCAGACCTCAGATCAGATTCCTTGTTATCTGCGGAACTTGGCTACTTAATTTATGAATGTAGGGCTCACTTGGCTTAGTGATAGAAAAGAGGACAGAGAGGAAATAAGACAAGATATTTTCCAAAAAGTAACTTTAGCAATATCCTGAGCCAAAAACAAAACAAAACAGGTAACCATAACACATGTACATGAGAAAGGATGCTGTTTTTAGAGGGGGGGGGGGGGGGGGTTGGGGCAATTTCAATGTTTGCCATAGGCTCTATATTACCCAGATACGCCCCTGAGTGCAGTATGAGTTGGGGCCCCCTTACAGCTCTGGGCCCCCCTATAGTTACGCCCCTGATCAGCACTTTCTAACTTTGCTGCATTTTCTATAGTATTTTATTTACCCACAAATCACTGCACTTTGCATTGGGCTTTATGGATCTTCAAACCCTAGTCCACGCCTTCATCACATCACGGCTGGACTACTGCAATGCCCTTTATGCTGGCCTCCCCAAAAAAGACCTGCGTCGCCTGCAATTAGTGCAGAATGCTGCTGCCAGATTGCTAACAAACCAGCCTCGCTACTGTCACATTACACCGATCCTTCGCTCACTGCACTGGCTACCAGTAGAATGGAGAATACTCTTCAAGATTGGACTGCTGACATTCAAATCCCTGCACAATCTGGGCCCTGGATACATGAAGGACTTGCTGAAGCTGCACCACACCTCTCACAACCTCAGATCAGCAAGTTCTATAAACTTGGTCACTCCCAGAGTGCACCTCAAAAAATCTGGAGACAGAGCCTTCTGTCATGCTGCCCCTACTCTTTGGAACTCCCTACCACACCCAGTAAAGACAGCACCATCCCTGGAGCTATTCAAATCCAGACTGAAAAGCCACCTGTTTAGCCTGGCATTTCCAGATTTATAAAATTCTTCCTCTGTACCACGATGGTCGGAGCCATGCTTATGCGCTTTGAGTCCCACGGGAGAAAAGCGCTTTACAAATGTTATTTGTTGTTGTTGTTGTTGTTGTTATGTCGTAGGTACAGTATATGAATTGTAGAGTGTTTATTATTGTACAATATATCAAGTAACTCTGGTATCTATTTATTGCACGAAGGACTTATGAAATTTAATATTCTATAAGCTATTCTTTTAACTCATTATCTATTGATTTATTTGTAATGCAGCACCTTATCCTCATTAGTAACCTCACCCACTGAGCAGAGATTTGTGACCCCTTGGGCCCAATCCGATTCACTTCTCCATATTCTGCTTATAACTTTTCAGCACTCTGCGATTGAAAAAGTATCAAAAAGTAGGTGAAAAAAGTACTGACAAAATTATTATTATTTTTGTTTGTTTGCTTGCTTACAGATGACTTACCGTATTTTTCGGAATATAAGACGCACTTTTTCTTCCCCAAAACTGGGGGGGAAAAGTGGGTGCGTCTTATATTCAAAAGGTACGGTTTTGGGTCCCAGAATATACTCACCTGATCCTGCCGCCGCGCTCCTGTCCTCCATCTGCGGTAATCCGAGGCTGCCCGATCATCCAGATTCATGTCTTCTGTATCATGAGGCTTCCCATTCCTTAAGGATGCAGCTCTTTGGCGTCCCATCCGCCGCGTTCCTCATCGCTGCAGTCTCGGTATATAGACTGCAGCCTTCCGGTGTACGCATTCCTCTGCCCGATACTCTTCCTAGTTACCGCGTCATAGGCACTTCCTGGTTACAGTGCCTCTTCTGTGTGACCCGCAGCGCACGTGCGCCTGACGTCACGTGCGCTGTAACCAGGAAGTGCCTATGACGCAGTAACTAGGAAGAGTATCGGCAGAGGAACGAGTACCCCGGAAGGCTGCAGTCTATATACCGAGACTGCAGCGATGAGGAACGCAGCGGATGGGACGCCAAAGAGCTGCATCCTTAATGAGTGGGAAGCCTCATGATACAGACGACATGAATCTGGATGATCGGGCAGCCTTGGATTACCGCAGATGGAGGACAGGAGCGCGGCGGCAGGATCAGGTGAGATACAGCAGAGGTTAGTTAGTGAAGTGTAGCATAGTGTAGTGTCGTTGGTGGGGGGGCAGAAGGGGTTAGTTAGTGAAGTGTAGTTGGTGGGGGCAGCATAGGTTAGTTAGTGAAGTGTAGTGTAGTTGGTGGGGACAGCAGAGGTTAGTTAGTGAAGTGTAGTGAGGTGTAGTTGGTGGGGGGCAGAAGGGGTTAGTTAGTGAAGTGTAGTGTAGCTGGCCAGTGTAGCCTAGATGGAGACATTTTAGAGGGGAGTAGGTTGGTAAGACGCCCCTGCACCAAAGACGCATCTAGGTTTAGTTAATTTTTTTTTCCTGATTTTTGCCATCTAAAACTAGGTGCGTCTTATATGTCGGAGCGTCTTATATTCCGAAAAATACGGTAATCGATTCCGGACGGACGCAGTTAAAATCTACGTCCTGCACATGGCTGCGCGGATCTGACAGAACGTAGATTTCAACACCCGTCGCCATGCGGTTCCGCTGCTCCCACCGATCTCGCCGTTGTCTCCCCGCAGCAGATCACTCGCCATGTAGAGCTGTGTGAGCCGGTCAGGAGCCAATTTCATGGGTTCCTGACCCTGTCATCACTGTAAACTAATCCCGTTGGCTTACATTGATTGACAGCGTCAGGATCCAATGAAAAGCGGCTCCTGACCTGCTCACACAGCTCTGCGGTCACAGGGACAGCAGAGAGAGGGACCTGCGACAGGAACAGAACAGCGTGACCGGTGGGGGCGGTGGATTATTGCGGCGATTCGTCTGTAAGCGCCGTTTTACCGTGCCAGCAGGCTCTTGTCCTTAAAGAGAACCAGAGCTAAAGTAAAGAAAAGATTCTATACATACCTGGGGCTTCCTCCAGCCCCATACCCGCTGATCGATCCCACGCCGCCATCCACCGCTGGCCGCATCTATGAGATCTGGCTCCTCGCTCTTCCGTCAGTCGGAGCCAGTCTAGCGTAGCAGAAGTGCGCTCTTCGCGTATCTCTGCAGCAGCCACTGGAGAGATACGTAGAGGGCGCACTTCTCCAGGGTAGCCCGGCTCCGATGACGTCAGTGACGGGAACCGGTTCTCATAGATGCGGGCAGCGGTGGATGGTGGCGTGGGATCGATCAGCGCGTATGGGGCTGGAGGAAGCCCCAGGTATGTATAGAATCTTTTCTTTACTTTAGCTCTGGTTCCCTTTAAGGGCCTGTACACACTGCTGCGCTTTTAAAATCGCATGCGATTTTTACATCGCAAGCCTTTATGATAATAGAAAAAGCGCATCGCGCCAGTGTGTACAGGTCTTCACGATTTTCATTATTTTTCAAAAGCGCATGCGATTTGAAAAGCGCAGCAGTGGGGGCAGAGACTGCTGGTCTGGAAGTAGTTAAAGAGAATCTGTAAAAAACAAAACAAAACAAAAAACATTTCAAAAAACAGCTCACCTCAGGAGGGGGAAGACTCTGGATCGAAATGAGACCTCCCCCATCCTCTTTACCCTCCGGGATCCAGAAACTTTTGAGCTCTGGTATCCTTTTAATTATTTCACAAACATGGACCAGATGTCACAAGCCTCTTACCCTGTCTGGCCAGGATGGCTTTTGCATAATCAGGGTGAGTGATCAGCAGCGACGCGTAGAATTTGCCCAGCCACAGCGGGAATCCGTAGGTATAGTCCTGCGCATACTGCAAGACACGGTCCAGATCTTTTCCGATTTCTAAAAACTGCATTTAAGAGACAAGAATTTTTTAAATGGCACAGCAGAAAATAATGGATGCTTAGCTGCCAGCTACATTTGATTCCAGAGGACAGCCCCACAAGTTATAACAACTTATAAAAATGAAGCACTTTTTTATTACATTATTTTCACTGGAGTTCCTCTTTAAATGTTTCCAGGCAGGGATGGAGATGTCCTGATTGGGTGTGGCAGGGAGTTCCAAAGTTTAGGGGAAGCATGACAGAAGACTCTGGCTCCAAAGGTTTTGAGCTGGACTCTGGGGGTTGACCAAGTTATTAGTAGGGATGATCAATGTGATGCATATCATTTCTCCTCACATTCAAATTTCATGTACATTATATGCAGTTTGAAACTGGACCAATCAGAATTACTTCCTGTCAAATTTTTATTGGTCCTACTTCAATCTGCATGACATTTACATGGAATTTGACTGTAAGGAGACATTATTTGCATGATCATCCCTAGTTAGTAAATCCATTTGATCTAAGATTGTGGAAGAAGTGATGCGAATGCACCTACTCCTTCAGGTATCAGGGCCCGCTGGGTGACTATGGGTACCGGTGGGACATGAAGGCAGCACAGAGGAAGGAGCAGCCAGCTGGAGAGGAGAGTGAGGGTCCTTTTACACTTAATCAGTTGCTCTCAGTTATAACTGAAGGAAAACTGATTTTCAAAGTAATGCCCATGTTTTCCTAGGGCACCATTCACACTTAACGCGTTTTAACTGAAATCTTCTTCCCAATGCACTGCTATGGAAAAAACACACACCAACACACACTACACATACCAACTGATTACGTGTAAATCTACTTACTCGGGGCTAGAGTTGGGCCGAACCTCCGATTTTAGGTTCGCGAACCTGGTTCGCGAACTTCCGCGGAAGGTTCGGTTCGCGTTAAAGTTCGCGAACCGCAATAGACTTCAATGGGGATGCGAACTTTGAAAAAAAAAAATAATTATGCTGGCCACAAAAGTGATGGAAAAGATGTTTCAAGGGGTCTAACACCTGGAGGGGGGCATGGCGGAGTGGGATACATGCCAAAAGTCCCCGGGAAAAATCTGGATTTGACGCAAAGCAGCGTTTTAAGGGCAGAAATCACATTGAATGCTAAATGACAGGCCTAAAGTGCTTTCAAACATCTTGCATGTGTATACATCAATCAGGTAGTGTAATTAAGGTACTGCTTCACACTGACACACCAAACTCACCGTGTAACGCAGCGCAAACAGCTGTTTGTGTAGTGACGGCCGTGCTGGACTGGTGCGCACCATGGCGAGAGTGCAGGTTTTGGTGGCTTTACAGCCCATATGGTCGCCTGGCTGATGTAGCTGAATGACAGAACAGTGACTGTCCAGCTGATCAAATTTGGTCTGACCACAATGAGGCAACGACCTTATTATCGTGGGTGTGCCCCCCGAGACACTCATCTAGGCGCCGGTCATTGCTTCATTGTGATACGCAAGCCCCTTCACCACGGCAAGGTAATGATCACGAAGGGGAATGGGCGCATGTACATGCCTTTTCTTTTGTTGTTGCAGCTGCCCGCAGTGCAGCCAGAAAAATTAGGCAGTCATGTACACGCACCAGAAAAATTATTACAGCGGCCGCTGCTAGCAGCGGCCTAAAAAATTCAGCAGTCCGCCTGGAGTCCCGGACCCTGTTGGTGGTGGCGGAGAAGGTAGTCAAGCGGCCTGCAGGCAGACATGCTGTGTGGAGGGACTGGGAGCGACTTAGTCTTCTTGGGGCAGGCCAGGCAGCCAGTCACACGGCGTGCAGGCAGAGATGCTGTGTGTGCGGGGACTGACTTAGTCTTGGGGCGGGCAGCAGCCCTCCGGGATCCATGCCTCATTCATTTTGATAAAGGTGAGGTACTTAACACTTTTGTGACTTAGGCGACTTCTCTTCTCTGTGACAATGCCTCCAGCTGCGCTGAAGGTCCTTTCTGACAGGACGCTTGCGGCAGGGCAGGAGAGAAGTTGGATGGCAAATTGGGACAGTTCTGGCCACAGGTCAAGCCTGCGCACCCAGTAGTTCAAGGGTTCCTCATCGCTGTTCACAGCAGTGTCTACATCCACACTTAAGGCCAGGTAGTCGGCTACCTGCCGTTCCAGGCGTTGGTGGAGGGTGGATCCAGAAGGGCTACGGCGAGGCGTTGGACTAAAGAACGTCCGCATGTCCGACATCACCATGAGATCGCTGGAGCGTCCTGTCTTTGACTGCGTGGACACGGGAGGAGGATTAGTGGCAGTGGTACCTTGCTGGCGTTGTGCTGTCACATCACCCTTAAAGGCATTGTAAAGCATAGTTGACAGCTGGTTCTGCATGTGCTGCATCCTTTCCACCTTCCGGTGAGTTGGTAACAGGTCCGCCACTTTGTGCCTGTACCGAGGGTCTAGTAGTGTGGCCACCCAGTACAGCTCATTCCCCTTGAGGTTTTTTATACGGGGGTCCCTCAACAGGCAGGACAGCATAAAAGACGACATCTGCACAAAGTCGGATCCAGTACCCTCCATCTCCTCTTGCTCTTCCTCAGTGACGTCAGGTAAGTCAACCTCCTCCCCCCAGCCGCGAACAATACCACGGGAAGGTTGAGCAGCACAAGCCCCTTGCGATGCCTGCTGAGGTTGTTCTCCTGCCGCTGTCCCCTCCTCCTCCTCCTCCCCCAAAGAAACACCTTGCTCATCATCCTCTGAGTCTGACTCGTCTTCTGCACATGACTTCTCTTCTTCCTCCTCCTCCCCCCTCTGTGCTGCCGCAGGTGTTGAGGAAACAGCTGGGTCTGATGAAAATTGGTCCCATGCCTGTTCCTGCCGTAACGGTTCCAGGTCACGCTCATTCACAGCTTCATCCGCCACTCTACGCACAGCACGCTCCAAGAAGTAAGCGTAGGGAATTAAGTCGCTGATGGTGCCCTCACTGCGGCTCACCAGGTTGGTCACCTCCTCAAACGGCCGCATGAGCCTGCATGCATTTTCCATCAGTGTCCAGTTGTCGGGCCAGAACATCCCCATCTTCCCAGACTGTTTCATTCTACTGTAGTTGTAGAGGTAGTGGGTCACGGCTTTCTTCTGTTCTAGAAGGCGGGAGAACATGAGCAGGGTCGAGTTCCAGCGAGTCGGGCTATCGCAAATGAGGCGTCTCACCGGCATGTTGTTTTTGCGCTGAATTTCCGCAAAGCGTGCCATGGCTGTGTAAGACCGCCTCAAATGCCCACAGAACTTCCTGGCCTGCTTCAGGACATTCGCTAAGCCAGGGTACTTTGCCACAAATCTTTGAACCACTAGATTCATGACATGTGCCATGCAGGGTATGTGTGTCAGCTTCCCCATATGCAAAGTGGCAAGCAGATTGCTGCCGTTGTCGCACACCACGTTGCCTATCTCCAGGTGGTGCGGGGTCAGCCACTCATCCACCTGTTTGTTAAGAGCAGCCAGGAGAGCTGCTCCAGTGTGACTCTCCGCTTTGAGACAAGACATGTCTAAGATGGCGTGACAGCGTCGTACCTGGCATGCAGCATAGGCCCTGCGGAGCTGGGGCTGTGTAGCTGGAGAGGAGAACTGCCACTCAGCCAAGGAGGAGGAGGACAGCGAAGAGCATGTAGCAGGAGGAGAGGAGGTGGCAGGAGGCCTGCCTGCAAGCCGTGGAGGTGTCACAATTTGGTCCGCTGCGCCCTGCTTGCCATCGTTCACCACCAGGTTCACCCAATGGGCTGTGTAGGTAATGTAGCGGCCCTGCCCGTGCTTGGCAGACCAGGCATCCGTGGTCAGGTGTACCCTTGACCCAACGCTCTTCGCAAGAGATGACACCACTTGCCTCTCAACTTCACGGTGCAGTTGGGGTATGGCCTTTCTCGAAAAATAAGTGCGGCCTGGCATCTTCCACTGCGGTGTTCCGATGGCCACAAATTTACGGAAGGCCTCAGAGTCCACCAGCCGGTATGGTAACAGCTGCCGAGCTAACAGTTCCGCCACGCCAGCTGTCAGACGCCGGGCAAGGAGGTGACTGGCCGAAATTGGCTTCTTCCGCTCAAACATTTCCTTCACGGACACCTGACTGCTGCTGTGGGCAGAGGAGCAGGAACCGCTCAAGGGCAGAGGCGGAGTGGAGGAGGGTGCCTGTGAAGGTGGAAGGGAGAAAGCGGCAGAAGCAGATAATGCACCTGATGGAGGAGGAAGAGGAGAAGGAGGGTGGCTTTGCTTTTGTGTGCTGCTGCTGCTTTTGCTCAGGTGGCCATCCCATTGCTGTTTGTGCCTTTTCTCCAGGTGCCTTCGTAAGGCACTTGTCCCTACGTGAGTGTTGGCCTTTCCACGGCTCAATTTTTGTTGGCAGAGCGAACAGATGGCTTTGGTCCGATCTGAGGCACACACATTAAAAAATTTCCACACCGCTGAGCCACCCTGGGATGTGGGCACTATGGGGACCTCAGCAGCTGATGCTGAAGGGCAAGTTGGCTGGCTGTACATAGGTGGCGATACATGGTGCCGGACTCTGCCACCAGCTGTTTCTGACGAAGAGCTGCCCCAGCTTCTTTCAGCAACTTCTCTCCTCCTACTACTCTCTGACTCCCCCTCTGAACTGTCCCCCTCTTCATCTCCTCTATTGGGAACATACAGAGGATCCCTATTACCGTCATCATCGTAGTCATCCTGCCCAGCTTCGCTTGCCTCAGACAAATCCAAACTTGCACCATCAGTAGGTCCTTCATCCTCCTGACACGTTACATCCATAGTGTTGCCGCATAACTCAGACATATTGCCTGGTGAAAATTCATCTGGCTGTAACAACAATGGCTGTGCATCAGTGATTTCAACACTAAATAATTCTTGCGAAGTGTCAAATGCAGCAGAAGTGGTGCTAGTAGTAGCGCTGGTGGCTGAGCAAGATGAGGTGTTCTGTGTCGCTAAATACTCAACCACGTCCTGACAATCTTGGGAGGTGATGGGACGTGCCTTCTTCCGAGCACTGTACTGTGGGCCAGGTCCACACGAAATTACATTTACACGACCTCGCGCAGACCTGCCGGGTGGCCTTCCTCTGGCTCTGGCACTACCTCTTCCTCTACCTGTTTTGTCCATATCGGGTATGCACGGAGTGGTATATCACACTGCGTGCACTCACGTAGGTAGGTGGGTTCACTTAACTGCACAGGTATGCGCACTGATGCGGTGGGTTCACTAAACAGAACAGGTATACAGTGGCGGGTTCACAGAACAGGTATGCAGTGGCAGGTTCACTGAACACAACAGGTATGCAGTGGCGGGTTCACTGAACAGGTATACAGTGGTGGGTCCACTGAACAGAACAGGTATGCAGTGGCGGGTTCACTAAACAGAACAGGTATACAGTGGCGGGTTCACTAAACAGAACAGGTATACAGTGGCGGGTTCACAGAACAGGTATACAGTGGCAGGTTCACTGAACACAACAGGTATGCAGTGGCGGGTTCACTGAACAGGTATACAGTGGCGGGTCCACTGAACAGAACAGGTATGCAGTGGCGGGTTCACTAAACAGAAAAGGTATACAGTGGCGGGTTCACTAAACAGAACAGGTATACAGTGGCGGGTTCACAGAACAGGTATGCAGTGGCAGGTTCACTGAACACAACAGGTATGCAGTGGCGGGTTCACTGAACAGGTATACAGTGGCGGGTCCACTGAACAGAACAGGTATGCAGTGGCGGGTTCACTAAACAGAACAGGTATACAGTGGCGGGTTCACTAAACAGAACAGGTATACAGTGGCGGGTTCACTAAACAGAACAGGTATACAGTGGCGGGTTCACAGAACAGGTATGCAGTGGCAGGTTCACTGAACACAACAGGTATGCAGTGGCGGGTTCACTGAACAGGTATACAGTGGCGGGTCCACTGAACAGAACAGGTATGCAGTGGCGGGTTCACTAAACAGAAAAGGTATACAGTGGCGGGTTCACTAAACAGAACAGGTATACAGTGGCGGGTTCACAGAACAGGTATGCAGTGGCAGGTTCACTGAACACAACAGGTATGCAGTGGCGGGTTCACTGAACAGGTATACAGTGGCGGGTCCACTGAACAGAACAGGTATGCAGTGGCGGGTTCACTAAACAGAAAAGGTATACAGTGGCGGGTTCACTAAACAGAACAGGTATACAGTGGCGGGTTCACAGAACAGGTATGCAGTGTCAGGTTCACTGAACACAACAGGTATGCAGTGGCGGGTTCACTGAACAGGTATACAGTGGCGGGTCCACTGAACAGAACAGGTATGCAGTGGCGGGTTCACTAAACAGAACAGGTATACAGTGGCGGGTTCACTAAACAGAACAGGTATACAGTGGCGGGTTCACAGAACAGGTATGCAGTGGCAGGTTCACTGAACACAACAGGTATGCAGTGGCGGGTTCACTGAACAGGTATACAGTGGCGGGTCCACTGAACAGAACAGGTATGCAGTGGCGGGTTCACTGAACAGGTATACAGTGGCGGGTCCACTGAACAGAACAGGTATGCAGTGGCGGGTTCACTGAACAGGTATGCAGTGGTGGGTTCACAGAACAGGTATGCAGTGGTGGGTTCACAGCACAGGTATGCAGTGGTGGGTTCACTGAACAGGTATACAGTGGCGGGTCCACTGAACAGAACAGGTATGCAGTGGCGGGTTCACTGAACAGGTATACAGTGGCGGGTCCACTGAACAGAACAGGTATGCAGTGGCGGGTTCACTGAACAGGTATGCAGTGGTGGGTTCACAGAACAGGTATGCAGTGGTGGGTTCACAGCACAGGTATGCAGTGGTGGGTTCAATGAACAGGTATACAGTGGCGGGTCCACTGAACAGAACAGGTATGCAGTGGCAGGTTCACTGAACAGGTATGCAGTGGTGGGTTCACAGCACAGGTATGCAGTGGTGGGTTCACAGCACAGGTATGCAGTGGTGGGTTCACAGCACAGGTATGCAGTGGTGGGTTCACAGCACAGGTATGCAGTGGTGGGTTCACAGCACAGGTATGCAGTGGTGGGTTCACAGAACAGGTATGCAGCCAGGCAGGAACAAGTTAAGCCTAACTAATCTTTCCCTGAGAGACAGTCTGCAGCAGCTCGCCCTACTCTCACTAACGCAGGCAGCACACGAGTGACCGTAATGGCCGCCGCTGCCTGCCTTATATAAGGGGGGGGTGGGGCTCCAGGGGCTAGTGTAGCCTAATTGGCTACACTGGGCCTGCTGACTGTGATGTAGAGGGTCAAAGTTGACCCTCCATGTGCATTATGGGGCGAACCGAACTTCCGCAAAGGTTCGCCTGCGGGACGCGAACGCGAACCACTGAAGTTCGCATGGAACAGTTCGCAGGCGAACCGTTCGGCCCAACTCTACTCGGGGCTTCCTCCAGCCCCTTGCAGCTGATCTATCCCACGCCGCAGCTCCACTCTCTGCCGCTGGCTCTCGGACCCAACGACGCCTTGCCACTCGCTAGGCTGTCCTCTACTGCGCCTGCGCAAGCGCTGCTGTCGATCAAATCCACGTTGTCCAAAGTGTACTGCGCAGGCCACGTGGACTTGATTGACAGAAGTGCTCGCGCAGGCGCAGTAGAGGACAGCCTGGCGAAGTCGTCCTCAGCACCGGGAGACAACGGCTGAGAGTGGATCTGCAGCGTGGGACAGATCAGCTGCTAGGGGATGGAGGAAGCCCCAGGTAAGTAGATTTCATTTTTTTTTAATAGCTCGGACCTTCCCTTTAAAACTCGAAGTGCAGTGTGTGGCAATGGTCGATCCCCCTCTGAACAGATGTTGATCAGAGTGTTTGGCAAGATTAAAACATACCTGAAGGGACATGTGACATGCGATAATAAGGTTTTAGAGCAGGGAAGTAGCATGGAGATGCTTGTGCACAGAGCAAAAAGACGGGAGCTAGCCTAGAAGAGGGAGTCCAGCAGGAAATCTCATAGGGAATCCATCCAATCACAGCACTCTCTACAGCAGGAAGCTGCAATCAGTATGGGCATAGTTTACTAAAACGTATCGAAAATCTAATAGGGACATTTCACTAACGTGATTGGGTGGACGGCACCCTCTCTAACTGCTGGGTTACAGATAGGTTGTAGTAAACTACGCCCACATTATTCCAACAATCAGAACTAAAGCTTGAAAAATGGGGGAGAAACCGAGAGCCCAATATGGTGCAGTATGTTAATATGGAGAGATCTGTTGTTAATAAATGTGATGATTATACTCACAAGGACGGGTCGCCACAAAGGCAACCACTGGATGGGCCGGCGGGGAGAATTGTAACCTGACCCCGCTCAGGTTTAAAAAGTCACTCTCTGTAGATAGGAGAAAATGGGGATACACCCCTCCACCAAGGGTGGACTAGATAATATTGAAATACGATAACAGAGGCGCCAAGTAGAATAAAATTAGTTAAAATTGTTAAAAAGGGGGAAGTGGGTGGACTCACGTCCCTTCTGAAAAAAAGGCCGGACAATGGACAGGTTACTTACAGTCTAAAGTAACATTTATTAGTAACTCCAAAGGTGCAACACGTTTTACGGGTAACAGTCCCGCTTCTTCAGGCAAACGATTTTTGGAGGGTGCTGGGGAAGGGAAACAAAAGGAAAAAAAAGGGGATTGCCAGAGGAACGCAAATACCAGGCACACGAAGGTGCATCACAAGTCTACAGCAATAAAATGTGCAATTATGCATTAATGTGCACTGTCACTTTATTCATGCTACTTGCAAACGTTCTCAGTCTGTTTTGTATGCATATCTTGCTGTTAAATGCATAATTGCACATTTTATTGCTGTAGACTTGTGGTGCACCTTCGGGGTGCCTGGTATTTGCGTTCCTCTGGCAATCCCCTTTTTTCCCTTTTGTTTCCCTTCCCCAGCACCCTCCAAAAATCGTTTGCCTGAAGAAGCGGGACTGTTACCCGTGAAACGCGTTGCACTTTTGGAGTTACTAATAAATGTTACTTTAGACTGTAAGTAACCTGTCCATTGTCCGGACTTTTTTTCAGAAGGGAGGTGAGTCCACCCACTTCCCCCTTTTTAACAATTTTAACGAATTTTATTCTACTTGGCGCCTCTGTTATCGTATTTCAGCAATCACAACGCTTCTTGCTGTAGAGGCTGCTGTGATGGGAGAACTGTTCCCTATGAGGTTTCCTGCTGGATCCCCTAAGCAAGACTAGCGCCAGGTTTTCTGCTGGGTCCCGTCTAGTAGAGACCAAAAGCCATGCATGGGCAAGGGAAGTAAGGGAGAAGTGACTGAGCCAGACAGAATACTTGTGCAGTTTGGTGGGGGTTTGTAGGTTCATGGAGTCTAGGGTAAAGTGCCAGGACATGTGTGCCTATAGGCTCCTGTGATGTAAATCCGAGCCTGGTATGGGCCGTACTTCACACCTGCTGCACAGTGGGACCATGCTAGTATGGCGGGGAGGGGGAGAAGTTCGGGGGAGCGCAGCTTGTGAGCAACTTTAATGTTGAATATTGTTTTGTGGGTCCCAGTGCAGCAAAAGATAGACATAGGAAGATCAGGGAGGCCTCTCTGGACCATCCAGACTATTCCCTCTACCGAACTATTTACCTTTTAGTTACAGTATACTTTATCGTACGTACCTCTCACTCTATCAATGATCATAACATGATCAGGTTGTGCTTGGAGACAGTATTAGAACATTGCACCATTGCATTGTCGGATGGCAGGTGTATACTGAAGCGCCGCCGTGTGACAAAGATCAACCTTACCTCTCGAGCATTGCCAAACAGCCAGTGACACAGAGGACCTGGGAAGGGCTTGAATGCTGCCTCCAGACTTCGCCATCGCAGGAACAGCTGAGTGGCTTTATACAGCAGGACCAGCACACATAGCCTGGCCCCCCAATAGCACAGATCTGTGACATGCAGTGACAAGACAGAGGAAAGCATAGCAGATAAACCCATGTTCAGATCTCCCAGCTGCAATGGGGAAGGAGGCAGCTGCTTGGCTTGCTGGTGTGCTGCAGCTCTGGCCTATCAGATGTAGCTGGAGGCTGGGGATGAATGGCCAGGGCTGGGACTGAGCACATTCTTTGTCTCACAGTGGAGGAGGCTGGAGGAGTGACTGTTGCTCAGGAGGCAGGGGCCAGAAACGGAGAATGAATAATAGCCATTTCTCATGCTCACTGTGATCACACACTGTAATCCCTCAGATCAAGTTCCACGCTGCAATTCAACCTGTACCTAAATACTTAAAACTGTTGGGCATAAAATACAAAATCAATTCTTTATTTTTATCTGGTAAACAAGTAATACGGATACTAACCAGGCAATCCAAGAGTTAAAATCACTATTACTTTTCTTGTTGATGAATAATAATACCCCAGTTTACCTGACTCTTATTTGGTACACAAAAAGGAAGTTGCAGGGCATGCTGGGTTGTCCTTTTTTCCCTTCTCTAGTAGAGAAGTAGAAGTAGAGAAGCAAAAGATGACAACCCAGCATGCAGTGGCGGCTCCAGCTTCAGGTTTTTGGGGAGGCTCAAAGGGGGCACAAGGGCTGGCAGGTGGGGCTTACAGGGGGGAATCTGCGGCGCGCGAAGCGTGCCGCGGCGATAAAATGGGCGTGGTCATGACATCATGTGGGTGGGGCTAACTGTAATGTAAATGCACCAGCTAATGTAGTTACATTAAAAAAAATATGAAGTACATGCACATCAGCTTTTCACCAGTAAATGCGCATAAGAGACAGCTTTTCACCAGTTAATGCTCATAACGACAGACAACGTTATCCCAGTAAATGCACATAAGTGACAGCGTTACCCCAGTAAATGCACATAAGAGACAGCTTTTCACCAGTTAATGCTCATAATGACAGACAGCGTTACCCCAGTAAATGCACATAGGAGACAGCTTTTCACCAGTTAATGCTCATAATGACAGACAGCGTTTCCCCAGTAAATGCACGTAAGACAGCATTACCCCAGTAAATGCACGTAAGACAGCGTTACCCCAGTAAATGCACATAAAGTTCTCTACCAAATAGAAAACCAGTATGTCTACATGTGCTTAATTAATTTTAATTATAACTTGCAAAATTGTCATACAAAAAGTGATTCACAAACTTGTTTAAAACATCCTAAAAACAACATGTCTGGCACATGGACTACTTAAGCATTATTCCCACTGTCATTGTGAGGACCTAAGACCGCATTTGCCGCCCAGCCAAAGCCTATGCATGCCAATCGGCCGATAAACATAAAGTTCTAACTGGTCAGGAGGGTGGGGGGACTATTTGCAGAGGCTGGGAGGGGAGCTCCATCATTCCCTCACCTCAGCGTACGGGAGGTCCTTTTATGCACAGCGCCGAGCGGGAGATACAGCTATAGTCTCCGGGCTGAAGCAGACTGACACTAGAGCTCCAGCCGCCTGGTCCACTCCTGTCTCCTCCTCAGCAATACAGCTCTGCACTACTTCCTGATTCAGTGCGTGCAGAGCGGTATTGCTGAGGAGGAGACAGAAGTGGGCCAGGCGGCTGAAGCTCTAGTGTCTGCTTCAGCCCGGAAACTATAGCTGTATCTCCCGAACGGCGCCGTGCGTAAAAGTACCCCCCCCCCCCGTTATCATTCCCTGAGGTGAGAGAATGATGAATGTCTCGCCCCACGCTAGAGTCGGCCTTTAATTCAGGGGGGGCTTTCCGAGGGGCTTACAGTTTCTCTGCTGGGGCTTCAGCCCCGGCAAGCCCCAGTGTAGCGCCGCCACTGCCAGCATGCCCTGCAACTTCCTTTTTGTGTACCAAAGTTTGTGTGTACCAAATAAGAGTCAGGTAAACTGGGGAATGATCATTCATCAACAAGAAAAGTAATGGAGATTTTAACTTTTAGATTGCCTGGTTAGCATCCTAATTACTTGTTGTGAGAAAACGTGGAAAAGCCGCCGCGTGTGCTCAGAACAAGGCGGCTGATTCCGTGTCCAACGCGGCGATTTGCAAGCGTGGGCCTACATCTGATAGTATGGCTAGACGCGGAGAAACCGCCGCATGCTTTGATAGCAGTGCGGCTGGTTCCGCGTCCAGCGCGGCGGGTGGTTCACAACACATGTCTGGTGTGGCTGGGACTGATAGTCCACACAGGTTCAGAAGGACGCGCGCGCGCGCTGAGAGGCAGAACTTTTATGACAGCCAGAAGCGAGTCAGCTGACCAAGCCGGTCAGCTGACGTTGCAACCAGTTCCCATTGGTCCAGCACTTCGGGGAGGCGCTGGATAGTGCTGTACTATATATACTGGGTGCTGGTCATTCACTGGTTGTCTGCCGTTGCGATCACTACGTGGTAGCACTCAGACCCTTTGTCAGTATCTGTATTACAATTCTGTTATACTTCAGACTAGTTCCAGGGTGTTGATGATCAAGGACCTCACACCCAAGCCTAGGAATCTGTAATACCATTCTGTTATACCTCAGACTAGTTCCAGGGTGTTGATGATCAAGGACCTCACACCTAAGTCTAGGGACTTGTGTTACCATTCTGTTATATATATATATATCAGACTAGTTCCAGGGTGTTGATTATCACGGAGCTTACACCCAAGACTAGGCATTGTTTATTATCTGTTATGACTTTATGTTTTCCTGACCACTCTTCTGATCACTGATTCGGTACCTCGCTATATCTGATACTCTGTTGCCAAACCTTGCGTGCCTTAAGATTACCGAATCAGTCTCCTGTCTTTGTACTTTGTCTGTCCGTGTGTTGCCAACCTGGCTTGTCCGACCTCGAGAACTATCTTCTCACTGAGATAGTTCACAGATCAGTCAGTGACATCCTGCCTTTGGTGTCACGCACGTTCTGGCCCTTCCTACCCCTAGCCTGGCTCCTCCCTGCGGGAGAGTCCCAGGTTACTGGAAGGTACTTGTTCTCCAGGACAGTATTACCTGCTGCCCTGATACCTGTTCCCCAGGTATTCTCCTCAAAGTATTACTGTTGCACCAAACACTCATATTACTCAGGTATCCAGAGGTTAGTGATATATCTGATTATCGGTGATACTGCAGATTATCAATAATCAGGTATATATCTGCATTTTTAGTGATACTGCAGATCACCAATAATCAGATTCTCTCTGTGTTACACCGATCGTTACAGAACAGCAGACCAAACACAAATGGACGCACTCAGACGTCTGGGCACACTTACCACTTCGGTGGATAACATCAACCAAGTGCTGGGTAGCCACCAGACGTTAATAGATGCCCTGTCTGGATCCGTACAAACCCTCCAGATGGCTGTGGATGAAGTGCGATCCCCTCCTAGCACAGACATACGTATGCCTGTACCCGAAAGATTTTCTGGTCACAGATCTGACTTCCGAAATTTTAGAAGTAGAGTGTTATCATACTGTGAGTTAAGACCTAAGTCCTCAGGCACTATGGCCCAAAGGGTTACATTTATCAAAACTTTGTTATCTGGCGATTCCCAGACCTGGGCGTACAGTCTTCCCATTGGTCACCCGGCCCTGGCCTCTGTAGAAGAATTTTTTAAAGCTATGGCTGTAATTTACGACGACCCAGACATTGCCTCGACTTCTGAGCGGAAGCTCAAACTTTTGCGTCAAGGCAAGGGTCCGGTTGAAGATTATGCTGCTGAATTTAGGAGATGGTCGGTATCGGCCAGGTGGGATACTTTTGCCCTGTTAGATTGTTTTTTATCAGGGTTGTCTGACGAGGTCTCTGATCTTATGTTAAGTCAGCCTGAACCCAAATCCATCGATGAGGCCATTTCATCGGCCATCAGGATAGATCGCCGGCTGCGCTATCAGAGGCAGACCCGGGGTAAAAACCACGTGAGAATGGTGTCCCATGCTGTGCCTCCAGTAACTCCACTTCTCCCCGCGTCACCTCCCCCTGAGCCAATGCAGATTGGTCGGTCTAAGTTGTCTCAGTTGGAGCGGAAATGCAGAATATCAGAGCAGCTTTGTTTGTATTGTGCAGAGGAGGGTCATAGAGTGCAGAATTGCCCTAAGAAATCGGGAAACGCTACTGCCTAGGTGTAGTTGGGGGTAATACCCTAGGCGTACAATTTTTACCGCTAGATGAAAAACGTTTGCTTCTTCCTTGTACTATTTCGTGGGAAGATAGGTCAGAAGTCACTGAAGCCTTCATTGACTCAGGTTCAGCGGCTAATTTTATGGATTACGAATTTGCTAAGAAATTGGGAATTCCGCTCATCCCGGTTAAACCACCGATTCAAGTTACTGCAGTGGATGATTCCCCTCTGCAGGGTAACAGTCCTCTGTCACAGACTCCAGAGGTGGGAATCACTATTGGGGTGTTGCATAGAGAAGATTTGCATTTTTTTGTGCTACGTATGACAACCTCCACGATCATCCTTGGCATGCCATGGTTACAACTTCACTCACCTCAGATTAATTGGGCTACTGGTCAGCTAACAACTAACAAGCTGGTCTTCCCATTGCTTTCATCATTGTTTAGCGAAGGTAACCTTGGGTGAGACCAAGATTCACGTGGAGGGATTGCCAGATCAGTATTCTGAATTTGCGGACGTGTTTTGTCCTAAGTCAGCCGGTAAACTTCCTCCACACCGCCCTTTCGATTGTCCTATCGATCTCCGGTCTGGTTGTATGCCCCCTAGAGGTCATCTCTACAATTTATCTGGGCCTAAGAAGTTGGCCATGCAGGAATATATCCGTGAAAACTTAGCTAAAGGGTTCATTCGCCCTTCCCGGTCGCCTGCTGGAGCAGGTTTCTTTTTTGTAAAGAAAAAAGATGGAGGCCTTCGGCCATGCATTGATAAAATCTCAGTAAAAAATCGCTATCCATTACCTTTGATAGACGATTTATTTTCTCAGGTCACCAATGCTAAGATTTTTTGAAAATTGGATTTGCGGGGTGCATACAACCTGGTGCGGATCAGAAAGGGCGATGAGTGGAAGACGGCCTTTAACACACCAGATGGGCATTACGAGTACCTGGTGATGCCCTTCGGGTTGTGTAACGCCCCGGCCGTCTTTCAGGAACTCATTAATGAGGTGTTCAGAGAGGTTTTGGGCAAATTTGTCCTTGTATATCTGAACGATATACTAATCTTCTCAGATAATCTCTCAGAACATAGGGATCATGTCAGGTTTTTGCTGCACAAGCTAAGACAAAACATGTTATATGCCAAATTGGAGAAATGCATTTTTGAGGTAACATCTGTCGCCTTTCTGGGGTACATAATTTCTACCTCGGGTCTTTCTATGGACCCTGCCAAAGTCTCTGCTGTTTTGGAGTGGCCTCAGCCAGTGGGACTGAAGGCTCTCCAGAGATGTTTAGGGTTCGCTAATTACTATAGAAGGTTCATAAAGGGGTACTCCACAGTCATCGCACCCCTCACCAGCCTTACTAAGAAAGGGGCAGATACTAACCACTGGTCCCCCGAAGCTCATGCTGCTTTCTCCACCCTGAAGGAATTGTTTTGCACTGCACCCATTTTGAGACACGTAGACATCACCTATCCCTTTATTGTGGAGGTAGATGCCTCAGAGGTTGGGGTAGGGGCTGTGCTGTCTCAGCGTTCTGGGTTGCAGGGAATGTTACACCCATGTGCCTATTTTTCCCGTAGATTTTCACCCGCAGAGAAAAACTACGATATAGGCAACAGGGAGCTCCTGGCCATTAAATTGGCCTTTGAAAAATGGCGTCATTGGCTAGAAGGAGCAGAACATACGATTACAGTTTACACTGATCACAAAAATTTGGAATACATCAAGGGGGCTAAGAGATTGAGTCCCCGACAGGCTCGGTGGTCACTTTTTTTCTCAAGATTCAGATTTATAATTACATATACCCCGGGTAGTAAAAACATTAAAGCAGATGCTTTATCCAGATGTTTTGAACCAGAGACAGCAAACCCCTTAGACCTAGAGACTATTCTCCCACAGAAAGTGGTTTTGGCAGCCACAGAGACCTGGAGGAGCTGGACTGAAACTTTAAGTCCCTTCCAGCAGGATGTCCCTGAAGGAAAGCCTGAAGGGGTCATGTTTGTACCATTGCCATTTTGCCTCCAGATATTGCAGATGTTCCATTCCCACAAAAATGCTGGACATCCTGGTGCCACCAGAACACAGGACCTTGTTGCTAGGTGTGCATGGTGGCCTTCATTGGCAACTGACTGCAAGGAGTATGTGAGAGAATGTGCAGTGTGTGCAAGAAGTAAACCCTCCCGTCAGGCACCTGTGGGAACATTGCAGCCTTTACCCACCCCGAGTGAACCATGGACCCATTTGTCCATGGATTTTGTGGGTGAACTCCCGAAGTCTGAGGGCATGTCGGTCATTTGGGTGGTAGTCGACAGATTCAGTAAAATGGCCCATTTCGTGCCCCTGAAAGGACTCCCCTCCGCTCAGGAATTGGCCGATCTCTTCATCCTGCATATCTTCCGGCTACATGGCATTCCGGAAAATATAGTGTCAGATCGGGGAGTCCAATTTGTTTCTAAATTTTGGAGGGCATTCTGTCATCAGTTGGGCATGGAACTGTCATTTTCGTCAGGCTACCACCCACAGACCAATGGTCAGACCGAGAGAATAAATCAATCTCTGGAACAGTTTCTAAGGTGTTATGTTGCGGATGCACAAAATGATTGGGTCAAGTTCTTGCCGTTTGCAGAATTTGCACACAATAATTTGAAAAGCTCTTCTTCTGGATTCTCTCCATTCTAGGTGGTAACAGGAAGGTTGCCTAGGTTCTCCCCATTGCCAGTAGCTTCTACTCCGTTTCCAGCTTTGGAGGCTTGGCAAAAGTCATTTAAGAACATTTGGGGAATTGTGAAAAAGAATTTAGAGAAGGCTTTTCAGAGTCAGAAAGAACAAGCTGACAAGAAACGTTCCATAGAGTGGAAGTTCCGGCCAGGAGACTTGGTCTGGGTGTCCACTCGTCATTTGGCTTTGAAACAGCCTTCACCCAAGTGGGACCCACTGACCCAGATTTGTGGGTCCTTTCCCAGTAACCAGGGAAATCAACAATGTTACTTATACCATTGACCTTCCTGCCAGCATGCGTGGTGTGAGATCGTTTCATGTATCCCTGCTTAAGCCAGCAGTGCATATCGATTCCACTCCTCCTCCCCCTGTGATGGTGGATGACCAACCTGAGTATGAAGTGGAAAAGATTTTAGACTCACGTATTGTACAGAACTCAGTGCAGTATTTAGTTCACTGGAAGGGTTATGGCATTGAGGAAAGAACATGGGTACCTGATTGCCGCATGCATGAATTAAAGAGGGAGTTCCACGCCCTACATCCTGAAAAGCTGGGTAGGAGCTGTCCGGAGTCCACTCCTCAGGGGGGGGGGTACTGTGAGAAAACGCGGAAAAGCCGCCGCGTGTGCTCAGAACAAGGCGGATGATTCCGCGTCCAACGCGGCGGTTTGCAAGCGTGGGCCTACATCTGATAGTATGGCTAGACGCGGAGAAACCGCCGCATGCTTTCCGGCGGGTGGTTCACAACACATATCTGGTGTGGCTGGGACTGATAGTCCACACAGGTTCAGAGGGACGCGCGCGCGCGCTGAGAGGCAGAACTTTTATGACAGCCAGAAGCGAGTCAGCTGACCAAGCCGGTCAGCTGACGTTGCAACCAGTTCCCATTGGTCCAGCACTTAGGGGAGGCGCTGGATAGCGCTGTACTATATATACTGGGTGCTGGTCATTCACTGGTTGTCTGCCGTTGCGATCACTACGTGGTAGCACTCAGACCTTTTGTCAGTATCTATATTACCATTCTGTTATACTTCAGACTAGTTCCAGGGTGTTGATGACCAAGGACCTCACACCTAAGTCTAGGGACTTGTGTTACCATTCTGTTATATATATATATATATATATATATATATATATATATATATATATATATATATATATATCAGACTAGTTCCAGGGTGTTGATTATCATGGAGCTTACACCCATGACTAGGCATTGTTTATTATCTGTTATGACTTTCTGCTTTCCTGACCACTCTTCTGATCATTGATTCGGTACCTCGCTATATCTGATACTCTGTTGCCAAACCTTGCGTGCCTTAAGATTACCGAATCAGTCTCCTGTCTTTGTACTTTGTCTGTCCGTGTGTTGCCAACCTGGCTTGTCCGACCTCGAGAACTATCTTCTCACTGAGATAGTTCACAGATCAGTCAGTGACATCCTGCCTTTGGTGTCACGCACGTTCTGGCCCTTCCTACCCCTAGCCTGGCTCCTCCCTGCGGGAGAGTCCCAGGTTACTGGAAGGTACTTGTTCTCCAGGACAGTATTGCCTGCTGCCCTGATACCTGTTCCCCGGGTATTCTCCTCAAAGTATTACTGTTGCACCAAACACCGGCGCACCTACCGGGGATGCGACCCCCTCAGCCGCAGGGGGGCCCGGGGCTGCTCTGGGGCCCGCTCACTGTGCGCGGGGGGAGCGCTGCTTTGGTCCCCCCAGCAAGGTGCTCAACTGGCGCCAGTTCATTCCCCGCAGCCCCGCTCCAGCAGCCTGCATAGTCTCCGGCAGGCAGAGCAGGGCTACGGCAAGATGGCTGCCGAAGAAGCCCTGCACTGGAGACTATTTGTGTCTCCAGTACAGGGCTTCGGGAGCCATCTTGCCGTAGCCCTGCACAGTGCCTGTCAGCGCGGGAGATGTGCTGCAGTGCATAGGAGGATTGTCGCTGGAGGAGCTGCGCACCAGAGGCCAGGACAGACTCCTGACAGGTAAGTGAATTGTTTTTTTACAGGGGCATTTTTTTTCTGGTGTCTGCTGCCCACATTACGATATTCTGGTGACTGACTGCTGCCCACATTACGATTTTCTGGTGTCTGCTGCCCACATTACGATTTTCTGGTGTCTGCTGCCCACATTAGGATTTTCTGGTGACTGCTGCCCACATTGCGATTTTCTGGTGTCTGCTGCCCACATTGCGATTTTCTTGTGTCTGCTGCCCACATTGCGATTTTCTGGTGTCTGCTGCCCACATTACGATTTTCTGGTGTCTGCTGCCCACATTACGATATTCTGGTGACTGACTGCCCACATTGCGATTTTCTGGTGACTGCTGCCCACATTGCGATTTTCTGGTGACTGCTGCCCACATTGCGATTTTCTGGTGACTGCTGCCCACATTACGATCTTCTGGTGACTGACTGCCCACATTGCGATTTTCTGGTGACTGCTGCCCACATTGCGATTTTCTGGTGACTGCTGCCCACATTAGGATTTTCTGGTGACTGCTGCCCACATTAGGATTTTCTGGTGTCTGCTGCCCACATTACGATATTCTGGTGACTGACTGCTGCCCACATTAGGATTTTCTGGTGACTGCTGCCCATATTACGATATTCTGGTGACTGCTGCCCACATTAGGATTTTCTGGTGACTGCTGCACACATTGCGATTTTCTGGTGACTGCTGCCCACATGGCGATTTTCTGGTGACTGCTGCCCACATTGCGATTTTCTGGTGAACTCTGCCCACATTACGATTTTCTGGCCCACATTACGATTTTCTGGTGAACACTGCCCACGTTACGATTGTCTGGTGAATGCTGTCCACGTTACGATTTTCTGGTGAACGCTGCCCACATTACGATTTTCTGGCCCACATTACGATTTTCTGGTGAACACTGCCCACGTTACGATTGTCTGGTGAATGCTGTCCACGTTATGATTTTCTGGTGAACGCTGCCCACATTACGATTTTCTGGCCCACATTACGATTTTCTGGTGAACACTGCCCACGTTACGATTGTCTGGTGAATGCTGTCCATGTTACAATTTTCTGGTGAACGCTGCCCACATTACGATTTTCTGGTGAACTCTGCCCACATTACGATTTTCTGTCCCACATTACGATATTCTGGTGAACGCTGCCCACATTACGATTGTCTGGTGAATGCTGTCCACGTTACAATTTTCTGGTGACTGCTGATCACGTTACGATTTTCTGGTGACTGGTGCCCACATTACGATTTTCTGGTGAACTCTGCCCACATTACGATTTTCTGGCCCACATTACGATTTTCTGGTGAACACTGCCCACGTTACGATTGTCTGGTGAATGCTGTCCACGTTACGATTTTCTGGTGAACTCTGTCCACATTACGATTTTCTGACCCACATTACGATATTCTGGTGAACGCAGTGCCCACATTATGATTGTCTGGTGAATGCTGTCCACGTTACAATTTTCTGGTGACTGCTGCCCACGTTACAATTTTCTGGTGACTGCTGCCCACGTTACAATTTTCTGGTAACTGCTGCCCACATTACGATTTTCTGGTGAACTCTGCCCACATTATGATTTTCTGGCCCACATTATGATTTTCTGGTGAACTCTGCCCACATTACGATTTTCTGGCCCACATTACGATTGTCTGGTAAAATGCTGCCCACTTTACAATTAATTTACAGTGAAACGCTGCCCCATTACGATTATTTGGCACCTATGGGGGGGGCCCCATCCAAATATTCGCAGGGGGGCCCAGTGATTTCTAGTTACGCCCCTGGCACCAAACACTCATATTACTCAGGTATCCAGAGGTTAGTGATATATCTGATTATCGGTGATACTGCAGATCATCAATAATCAGGTATATATCTGCATTTTTGGTGGTACTGCAGATCACCAATAATCAGATTAACTCTGTGTTACACCGATCGACCGTTACACTTGTTTACCCGATAAAAATAAAGAATTGATTTTTTTATTTTATGCCCGACAGTTACACTTTAAAAAGCAGATCTGAGATGAAAAACTAACTAGTCTATAACGAGTAACTTGTCTATATATCTTATCTAAAGTTAGATAGTTTACACAGCATATCTAGCTGCAAACAGCTTCCAAAGTTTGTTGACTATGTATTCCTGTGATACAATGAGGGCAGCCATGTTCTGTTTGTCACATTGTCACAGGCTGAGGGCTGGAGATGCTATCAGCTTGCCTGTGTGTAAATTCAGTCCCCTCTCCTCCTCCCTTCTCCCCTCTGCCTCTGAAATCTCTGGCTAGTAACCTCCTCCTCCTCCTGCCCAGACTGAGCTCCCATAAGCCCTTGCTACAGTGCCAAGGCACAAAAGGAGCTGTGGGCGAGGCTTGTTTAGTTTATAGGGAATTAGAGTATTAAAATCAAACATAAAAAGGATTTGGCTTAAGGAATGCCCTATAAACAATATGAAAGGAACACAATTATGCAATGAGTAAAAGTGTATCTCGGATCCACTGAAGTGAGAGGGATATGGAGGCTGCCATATTTATTTCCTTTTAAAGTGACACTGAAGTGAAAAAAAATGATAGAATGAATTGTATGTGTACTACTGATAATTCATAGAACATTAGTAGCAATGAAAAGTCTTATATTTTTATTTTCAGTTATATAGCTTTTTTTTTTCTTCTTTTTTTATAACATTGCATCATTCTCTAGTATTTGCAGAGCGAATGACCCTTTGAACTTTCCTGCAGTAAAATCTTAAACAAACAAGAAACAGTGAGAGACAGTTTGAGATAAGTGCTTCAGAAACAGCACAGTAGTGACCCAAGTTGGATGGAAGAACTCAGAGAAGCTCTTTTGCATAGATAATATGTGACGTTTTTTAACTCTTCCTGTACTGGAAACAATATGAGACTCATATCTCTGCTACTTAATGTTCTATTTCTTAGCTGTACTACACATACACATCATTATATCATAAGTTTATTACCAGTTGCCTGGCTGCCCTGCTGATCCTCTGCCTCTAATACTTTTAGCCATAGACCCTGAACTAGCATGCAGCAGATCAAGTGTTTCTGGTGATATTCAGACACTACTGCAGCCAAATAGATCAGCAGGGCTGCCAGACGTGTCCCCTCACCCCGGGGAAATTACAAATGCTGGAAGAAGCTGCAGTCAACTTGAGAAGATGAAGAATCCCTAACGGCTAGGGGCCAAAGAAGCAGCACCCCGCAGGTAAGTTATGGCACTCCCCCCAACTCTTTCACCCCCAGCGGCACACACCATTACAGACTTCCCTTACATGGAGGTTCGTTTTTTAAAAAGAAAAAAAAAATGCTGCATTGGTCACTTTATGGTGCATACACACATCCAATCTTGATTGGCCATTTTTTACCAATTCCATGTAGTGTGAGAGATTACCTTTAGGGATGCTCATTTGGATTTCGCAGAATGGAAATTTCCACATTTCCTATCGGAAAACGGAACTCAGATTTCTGCGGAAAATACCACACTACTGCAACTCAATAATTTTGGATCCATCTGAAAATGGCGCCTGCGAATAATGGCACACAGTGTTGCCGCTAATCCGTTTGTCGCTTATCGCTATTTAACGTTACAGCCTTATTGTTATTTTGCGTTACATAGTTACTGTACATAGTTATTTTCGTTGAAAAAAGACATACGTCCATCGAGTTCAACCAGAAAATAAAGTACAACACCAGCCTGCTCCCTCACATATCCCTGTTGATCCAGAGGAAGGCGAAAAAACCCTCACAAGGCATGGTCCAATTAGCCCCAAAAGGGAAAAAAATTCCTTCCCGACATCAGATGGCAATCAGATAAAATCCCTGGATCAACATCATTGGGCATTACCTAGTAATTGTAGCCATGTGTTAACACACAGAACCCTCTCTGTACCTATCCCTAGACCCCCCCTGGTGGTGCCTAACCCTAACCACTCCCCTGGTGGTGTCTAACCCTAAATCTCCCCTGGTGGTGCCTAACCCTAAACTTGACAGTGTTACATTAAATCCATTCACTGTTTTGCAGTTAAATAACTTCTGCAGTTTGGCTTATGTAGGGCACTATTGATAAATAACGTTACTGTGCTCAATAACGTCTGCGTCAGAGAATGCAGAGTCAACTCAGAAGTATTTGGCCAATCAAAGAATGCAAAAAAATGACAAAAAGAAAAACCCACTACTTGGATTATCGGATATCAGAAAGTCAAAATCGGTAATTGGCATTGGCGTAAAATGGCATTTTCGACCATCCCTATTCAATTTTGTTCAAAGTATTAAACACTTGTTGCCTCTCACACTATTATTATTATTTTTTTTTAATTTGTATATAGTGCCAACATCTTCCGTAACGCTGTACAAACCACAAAACAAACCTTGATATGAATTTCCGAACGATTATTTTGGTCTGACAGGATTGCTTATCATTTTCCTCTCTGTTGGTGGGCCCGAAGAATTGTTACCGATTGATTGCAATGATCAGATCAAACAATTAATTGATCTGGAAATTGTACCGTTAGGGCCCATTTCTACGACGCACGTATACACATCGTTTCCACGCATCGCGACCGGATGGGAAAACGCTGCTTATTTTGTACCATATCCTGCCATCCGGGGCATGCTGGGGCGATTCTGGACAGCATGCTGCAGTTTACCGCAGCACACACCTGAATCCCTATAGCCACACATATCATGGCTAAGTGATTCTGATGTGTAGTATGGTGGTATAGTGGTTAGCGCTCTCGCCTTGCAGCGCTGGGTCCCCAGTTCAAATCCCAGCCAGGGCCCTATCTGTATGGAGTTTTCCTGTTCTTCGGGGACTCTGGTTTCCTCCCACATCCCAAAAACATGCAGATAAGTTAATTGGCTTCCCCCTAAACTGTTCCTAGACTACGATACATACACTACTACACGATACATACTGTACACATATATATATATAACTATGGGCAGTGCCGTGCAGAGGCTCCTTAAGTGGGTGGTGTTACATTTAAAAAAAGTTGCCCCTCAATGCCCTCCCCCCCCTGCACGCCCCCCTCCTCGTTTCTGGCTAGGGGTTATGTGGGTGCTGAATGCAGATGCTGGGTGCATCAGGCAAAAATGGGAGCACAACTCAGTGGGTCAAGCAATAAGTTTGAGCGCTTGACCCACTGAGTTGTGCTCCCATTTTTGCCTGAAGAAGCGGGGTCACGCCCGCGAAACGCGTTGCATTTGTGGAGTTGAATAAATTACTTGACAATTCTATTTTATTGAGACTCAAGTGAGTTTTCTTTTTTTGTAAGAGGGAGGTGAGTCCACCTTAACATCCCCCTCTCCTTTTAAGCGGTTTTTAAAACGTTTTACTCTACTCTGGCGCCTCTGTATACTGAGTTTTTGCTGATCTTCTAGTCCACCCTGGGTGGAGGGGTGCATCCCCATCTACTATCTACAGAGAGCGACTTCTTAACCTGAGTGGGGTCAGGTCCTAATGCTCCCTACCTGCATTTAAAGTGGTTGCCTATTGGTAACCCGTGTTTGTGAGTATATATATACATAAAATTGTATTGAACTCTTCATTTTACCTGACAATACTGCACCATATTGGGCTCTCGATTCTCTTCTTGTTTTTAAGCATGTGAGATCTGTGTGCATGTACTGGATGTCATATGGGTGCTGGGTGTGACATGGTTGGAATACTTGGTGACATGCTGTACTGGGTGCTGGCTATGTGTGGGCTTTGGGCATCACATGGGTTTTGAATGCAGGTACTTTGGGTGCGGGTACTGGTTACGTGGGTGCTTGGTGCTGATAGTGTGGGGCCATGTGGAGGCTGTGTGCAGGTGTGAGTACTGGGTGCAATGTCAGGCCTTGGTGCAGGTACTTGAGGTCATGTGAGCGTGAGTTTTCTGCCTGGGGGACATCCGGGGCACACCAGAATAGATCCGGGGCACGTGCCACTGATCTTTGGGGCTAGCAACGCCCCTTTCCCAGAGCCTCCCCTCTCCATAGGTGAGTATCATCTTTTTTTTTTCACTTCAGGATGACCCCCCCAAAAAAAATAGGCAGTTCAAATCTGACAGAACCGACAGGTTTTGGGCCAGTCCATCTCCTCACAGGGGATTCTCAAAGTTTTCTTTGTTTTCAGCAGCATTTCCAGAACAGCAGTTTAACTGCCAAAATAGTAAGATACCAGCCAGCCTCCCTACTCACTTGCACACTATTTTGTCAGTCAGACTTTGCAACTGCCGTTCAGGAAATGCTGTTGAAAACAAAGAAATCCCTGAGAATCCCCATGAGGAGATGGCCTGGCCCACAATCTGTCAGTTCTGTCAGATTTTAACTGCCTACTTTTTGTTTGCGATAGTGGTCCTTTAAGGATGGCCACGTCAGTGATCAGCAGCCAATCAAAAGCAGCAGATTTTTAGAGTACAGCTCAGGCACAAGAAGACTGGGATTATATCTTATACAACCTGGGTCAGGTTTTCACGCAGTGTGATTCAATGGTTTCCAAAAAGATATACAGTAACAGCGTGTAAAATGTCCGGTAAGTTTGAAAACAAGTTGCTGGCATCAGACTCAAACTGAGAAAAATATTTGACAGAAAACATTTCTTAGTTTCAACATTTGTGGCTTTATCATCGTACCATTTTAATGTTTACTCAAGTTTTATTTAAACTTCAAAAAGACAATCAATCAAATATATACCAGATCAAGACAAACAAGAAAAAGAACATGAAGTACATTTTATTTAAAAAAAAGGTTATAACAGCTGGTCCAGGGAGGTACACAAAAGAAAAATAAAAGTCATACAGGCATAACAACATCTCGGCTACATAATAACAACCTGATTAATCCAACAAATAAAGGACTAAAACCCAAAACCTTACACACACAAATAGGTATGCGCTTCTGCATAACATATAGCAAGTACGATCAATTGGTTTGACTAAAAACTGTATTACCCCTGAGCCCAGGAGGTAAATCCAGATTGCCCCAAAAAAGTAAGAAAATATGGTTTCTCATAGGTAATAGGGAATTGCCAGGGCCGGAGCTACCATAGGAAAAAATGGGCAATTGCCCCAGGGCCCCAGAGCTTTTAGGGGCCCCTAAGGTGTCCCTCCCCCATCTTAACTGTTGCTCCCAAGGGACTCTGCAGAGTCTGTTAAGTTGGGAGGTGATTGGCGGAGGGTCAGCAGCCAGCTCAGGGGCCCAGGAGGGAAATTTGGCTGCAACAAAGGGCCTCTAATGGCGCATTTTGGTCGACGGTGTCTGTTGAGGGGCCCCCAGGCTAATTTTGCCCTAGGGCCCAATTGTTACTTGAACCAGCCCTGGGAATTGCTTTCTTACAAAACTTCCAGAGGTGAAAATACTGCCACACTATACCATTCAGTTTCAGAAACAGCTTCATGTTTATAGTAGGATTTCAGAGAATACCGTTAAAAGTATAAGGCGCAATGATGAGTACCTTAAAACGTACCCGGGGGATGGATTCAAGAGGTAGGTTCCAACAAAGAAGTTGGGCAGCCACATAGTATAACCACACATTGGGTTTCCCTATACCTCCCGAAAATGTCTTCCTCTGGAGATAAATGGACTTACTCGTAATTTTTTTGAGATTAAGCCCGCCAAATAAATCCATTAAACAACTTCTGAAATTTCTGCAGATTCAATTTTGAAATAAAAAGGGTAGTGCCCGAAATAAATACAGAAGCCTGGTTGCAGCATGATCTTAGCAGCGACAATTCCCCCCCATCCAAGAAATTTAGAAATTGGTCCAACCCTTTTTAATCTGCGGAAATTTTTTTGAAAATAAAGTTGGAAAATTAGCCTAATAAACCATGAGAATAGATGGCGTCAGGTAAACCCCTAGACATTTTAATTTCGGGATAACCCATGTAAAAGGAAACTTTGCACCATTTTTATTGAAATAAAGAGTTTACATGATTTGCAAATCATCGCCCTCTGTGTTTATTTGCCTTTCTTACAGAGCAATCCCCAATAGCTATACAATTATTCATTCTCTCCAGTCCTGGATGTAAGAAGCTAACAAGCAGCATAAAATGTAGGCAGACAGCATATATATAGTATTATGGAAACATACATAAAGTAACACTACATTGCCATAATACAATGATATTCTCCTATATTTTATTTATTCTGTGGAATTTTCTTTAGATACAAGTGAATACCATTCACAGAACGCAAAACTATCTGGTGAACTTTCTTTGGCTCGTTGGTGGGGTCAGGGCTCAATTGGAATCTCTTTAGCGTCAGCGCCAGGGCGATCTTCATCTCGTTCATGGCAAAGTTCTGTCCAATGCAGTTCCTGGAACGGAGAGTACAAAGCAATAGTTAATATTATCTCTTGAAACACTTATTTTTGAGGAAGGCGGCAAATGATGCCTTTGGCAGTACCATAGCGGCTGTGAGATTAGTGTTAGGTTAGTGTTAGGTGTAGCGGCAGTGATTATAGTGTTAGGTGTAGGGGCGGTGAGGTTAGTGTTAGAAGTAGAGGCAGTGAGGTAAGGTTAGTGTTAGGTGTAGCAGCAGTAAAGTTAGTGTTAGTTGTAGCAGCAGTGAGATAAGGTGTTAGGTGTAGCGGCAGTGAGGTTAGTGTCAGGTGTAGCAGCAGTGAGGTTAGTGTTAGGTGTAGCGGTAGTGAGGTTAGTGTTATATGTAGGAGCAGTGAGGTTAGTGCTAGGTTTAGCAGCAGTGAGGTTACTGTTAGGTGTAGCGGCAGTGAGATAAGTGTTAGGTTTAGCGGCAGTGAGGTTATTGTTAGTTGTAGCAGCAGTGAGATAAGTGTTAGGTGTAGCAGCAGTGAGGTTAGTGCTAGGTGTAGCGGCAGTGAGATAAGTGTTAGGTTTAGCGGCAGTGAGGTTATTGTTAGTTTTAGCAGCAGTGAGATAAGTGTTAGGTGTAGCAGCAGTGAAGTTAGTGTTAGGTGTAGCGGTAGTGAGGTTAGTGTTATATGTAGGAGCAGTGAGGTTAGTGTTAGGTGTAGCAGCAGTGAGGTTAGTGTTAGGTGTAGCAGCAGTGAGGTTAGTGTCAGGTGTAGCAGCAGTGAGGTTAGTGTTAGGTGTAGGAGCAGTGAGGTTAGTGTTATATGTAGGAGCAGTGAGGTTACTGTTAGGTGTAGCGGCAGTGAGGTTAGTGTCAGGTGTAGCAGCAGTGAAGTTAGTGTTAGGTGTAGCGGTAGTGAGGTTAGTGTTATATGTAGGAGCAGTGAGGTTAGTGTTAGGTGTCGCAGTAGTGAGATAAGTGTTAGGTGTAGCGGCAGTGAGGTTAGTGTTAGGTGTAGCCGCAGTGAGGTTAGTGTTAGGTGTAGCAGCAGTGAGGTTAGTGTTAGGTGTAGCAGCAGTGAGGTTAGTGCTAGGTGTAGCAGCAGTGAGGATAGTGTTAGGTGTAGCAGTTAGTGTTAGTTGTAGCAGCAGTGAGATAAGTGTTAGGTGTAGCGGCAGTGAGATAAGTGTTAGGTTTAGCGGCAGTGAGGTTATTGTTAGTTGTAGCAGCAGTGAGATAAGTGTTAGGTGTAGCAGCAGTGAGGTTAGTGCTAGGTGTAGCGGCAGTGAGATAAGTGTTAGGTTTAGCGGCAGTGAGGTTATTGTTAGTTTTAGCAGCAGTGAGATAAGTGTTAGGTGTAGCAGCAGTGAGGTTAGTGCTAGGTGTAGCGGCAGTGAGATAAGTGTTAGGTGTAGCAGCAGTGAGGTTAGTGCTAGGTGTAGCAGCAGTGAGGTTAGTGCTAGGTGTAGTGGCAGTGAGATAAGTGTTAGGTTTAGCGGCAGTGAGGTTATTGTTAGTTGTAGCAGCAGTGAGATAAGTGTTAGGTGTAGCGGCAGTGAGATAAGTGTTAGGTGTAGCGGCAGTGAGCTTAGTGTTAGGTGTAGCGGCAGTGAGGTTACTGCTAGGTGTAGCGGCAGTGAGATTAGCGTTAGGTGTAGCGCCAGTGAGATTAGTGCTAGGTGTAGCGGCAGTGAGATTAGTGTTAGGACCTATTTCCACTTCACGCAGATTCTGGATGCAGAAAACTGACTCCAATGAATGCCTATGGGAAATCTGCATCAGAAAAATGGCGTTTAGTGAAAACAGGCCCATAGACATACACTGGAGTCAATTTTTCTGCATCCAGAATCCGCGTGTAGTGGAAACAGGCCCTAAGGTGTAGCGGCAGTAAGTGCTTTTGCAAATAAAGAAGAGCCTGAGAATCTCCCATGAAAAACTGTACTAGTCCTAAAACTGCCAGAACTGACAGATTTTCACTACTGTAAAGTACTGTAAGTAACTGAGACATAGGTAAAAAGTCGTGTATGGTGCGTTTTCCTCTAGGACAATTTATATGAATGTATACACAAGTTCTAACATTTTTAAAAGTCTGGGAGATAGTGGTTCTTTAACCACTTAAGCCTATTTGGACGAATATGTTCGTCCAGATAGACTGTACTGCTGCAGCTGAATGAGGCGCGTGCGCTCCCGCCGCCTCTCGTTAGCCCCCCGATCAATGAATGGGAATATACTTCCCATTCATCGATCTAAGTCCCGTAGAGAAAAACTCTTATCAGAGGCCGCTGTCTTTCTGCTTTAAAAAAAAGTTCCTTGTCCTCATTCTAGTTCCTGGAAGTGTGATTGTTCGCTTCCAGGACTTGACTGTGGCCATCTTGTGGCAAAATAGTAAAACTACACCCACATACATTTTTTTATAAATACATTATATTACATTTAAAATTAGCTGTTTAACCCCCACACCGAAAATTACCCAAGGGTCTGAACTTTTTAAATATGCATATCAAGAGAGTATGTTAAAATAAATTTTTTAGATTATAGGCTTGTATATAGTGATGGACACAAATTGAAAAAATGCACCTTTATTTCCAAATAAAATATCTGCTCCATAATTTAAACGGTGTAATAACCGGGAAAAATAAAATACATGGGTTGTAATTACGGTAGCATGTATTCATTTCAAACTATGATGGCCAAAAACTGAGAAATAATGAATTTTTTCAATTTCTTTCTTAATCTTCCTGTTGAAATGGGTTTGGAATAAAATATTTCTTAGCAAAATGTACCAACCAAAGAAAGCCTAACTGGCGGCGGAAAATCAAGATATAGATCATTACAGTGTGATAAGTAGTGATAAAGTTATTGACGAATGAATGGGAGGTAAAAGTTGCCCGGATGCATAAGGTGAGCAACACTGTGGGCTGAAGTGGTTAAGATAAACTACTTACCTTGTTCCAGCGGAGAAGGGTAGGAAGGCGTGGGAGTGTCTGTTAGAAGGATTGTCCAAAGAAAACCTCAAAGGGTCAAATACCTGATAACAGAAAGAGAATGAGAATATGTCTATATTTTCTCTAGATTATCACAAACATAAAAAATACGCCAAAAATAACAACACATAGGATCATCAACAAAATGCAATCATTAAAAAAAAAAAAAAAAACATCTTGGTCATGGTCATTAGGAAAATGTAAAATAATAATTGACTCCGTACAGTGATGAGCTCCGGATGAATTCCGAATGGGTTTCATTTGGAATTAATCCGGATAATAAATGCACCTGAGCGGGTGAGCGAGGGAGGGTTAAACTTACCCAGCAGCCGTCTGTTTTAATCCGTCCCACGGCGCGTCCCATGCTGATTTCCAAGCCACGTCACTACCACGCTTTCTCCCAGGGCACCGTGGGTGGGGATTCGTGGAAGTGCCCTGAATCTCTTGCCTTAACAATGCACCTGCTGTTAGGGCCCATTCACACTTGAGCGTTTTGCCTCGGCGAATTCGGCAAAACGCTCAAATGCTAGCGCTTTTGAAAGCGGTAGTGTATTAAAACCCTATGGGCCCGTTCTTACTTGGGCGATTTGCGCTAATCGCCGCAAATCGTCCAAAATCGCGAAAATGCAAATGCGTAGCCTGCACCATTTTTAGGCGTTTTCCCGGCGATCGCGTTTCAGTGCTATAGAAGCGCTAAACGCAATAGCGGGAAAATCGCTGGCTGAAATTGACCAGTCTAGGGACCCCTTAATATTGGTTTCTAACAATTACAATTTAGAGACATTTTGCATAAACTTCTGCAATCACGGCTATATGTAATTACGATTTGGACATTCAATTGATTTCATGTAATACATTGATAACTTTGCGTAATTTTGTACCGACTTTAGCAGTTAATAGCAGAGTTCCCATACATGAAATTGTCATCAAAATGGCTCCATATGTCAAGGAGAAGAGTGTGAAAAAGTGCAAATAAAAAAAAAAAGATTTCAAAAAGTCCTTGTAGTTTCTGAGAAAATCGATTTTAAAAACGGAAAGGAAAAATGGCTTTTAAATTGTCTTTCAAAACCATTTTTCCTTTGCTTTTTTTAAAATCGATTTTCTCAAAAACAACAAGGACTTCTTTTTTACATGTTCCCACTTTTCTCCTTAATGTATGTAGCGATTTTGGTGACAATGGCATGCGCGGAGGGTTTGCTATTAACCTTTAAATTCGGCATGAAAATTATGCTAAATGATGCTTCCTGATTATGTTTACAAACTAATACTAATACGATTTCACATTGTAATTGGGAATTACGATCAAAATTTCTATTGTGCAAAATCTGTGTTCATCACTAGAGATGTCGGCGAATCCCCCCTCCCCCCTGTACTAATTCCGGGTGCCTGGCAACAGCGCAGAGAGTGCCTGGCAACAGGCACGCAATCTAAGACGCGCACCACCGGCCCAGCGCAGCCTAACTACTACGGGTCATTGTGACCCGGAAGTAGTAGCGGCCCTTAGAGATTCGCTGGCGAACGGTTCGCCAACATCTCTATTCATCCCTATAAATTGTCACTAAAAAAGGTTCTTGGAGGATTGTGTGTTACACATACATACCGTATGTGTATTTATTGACATGGAGACTTGTTCAATCATGTTTATTATTGGGCCTTATATTACAGTGCAATTGTTTTTATGTTTTTAATCTTTATATGGTGACAATAAAGGCTTTCTATATTGATAATACTGTTGTGGTGCGGTTTACTTAGGGCCAGTCCTTTGCTCTTTTTTAGTGACTTCCTATATCTATTGGCCTTTTCTGCACACGACTAAGATTTATTTATTGGTTATAATTAAGCCTTGAATATTATTGATGGTGCTTGTCCTTTGCTTTTTGATTTTTCATCACTATAAATGACTCTGCGGCTGGTATAAAAGAGCCCTTAGTATACAGCTCTGTTCTAGTTATGCAAAGATTGGCAGGTGCTAGGGTTATCAAACCTCTTGTGTTGGCAATCAATTTGCAGGGGTAGTATGGGCGAGTCCCTGGTGGTGGCAGCTCTGGGGCTCACCTGCGCTCCTTCCCTTTTGTGTTGCATACGGGTTTGGGGTCCCAAGTAGTGGCAGAGCTCGGGCCCCCACCTGTCATGTGCAACAGTGTTTGCAGGTGCTAGGGTTAGTAACTAACCCGCTTACCTATTAATCATTATACTCCCGTGGCTGGCTGAAGCGTTTTTGAAGCTCTGTGGCCACCCCCACATGCATTGCCATGGCCCGCCCCCAGCTTGGCATCCACCTATTAGACCACGGTTGCTGCGCTGGAGGCGGGCTGTGGCAACCCAGGTGTGGTTAGTAGGGATGCTCGGTCGGATAATTTCCGATCGGAAATTGCATTTCCGCATCGGAATTCAGAAATCGGTAATACAAGTGTGGTAGGTGGATTTTCGAGGACATCTTTGCTGATTTGAACATTGATTTTCTCAAAAACTACAAGGTCTTTTTGAAAGATTATTTTTCCTCTTGTCCCCAATCTTCTGCTTAACATACCCTGCAAATTTAGGGTTTTTCTAGCACCTACGGGGACTTTGCTATTAACTGGTAAAGTCGGCGGCTATTGACTGTAATGTACAATGTGGACAATCTGCATTACCGGTATGCAGTAATTTTAAGCCAATCAGAAGACTCACAATAAATAAGCCATTCAGAGAATTCGGAAATATCCACCAAAATCCCCATTACAGTCAATGGCCGCCGACTTTAGAGGTTAATAGCAAAGCAGCAGAGTGGAAACTAGAGGAAAAAAAATCTTTCAAAAAGACCTTGAAGTTTTTGAGAAAATCAATGTTAAAGTTGGCCGAAATTTCTGCGAAAATTCGCATCGGAATGCGGAAATCGGTAGTGGAAAGTGGAATCGGTAGCGGTAATCAGCAATGGCGGAAAGCGGATTTTCTGCGGAAGCTGAAATTTGCATTTCCGACCATCCCTGGTGGTTAGCTACATAGCTCCAGAACACCTCAGGCATAATCCACCAGACCACCACATTGGTTCTGCTATAACGACTTGCTGTATTTTATGCTAATAGTTACTGTAGTACAAGTTTATGAATATATAACAGTAGGTTACCTCGGGGTCCTCCCACAAGCTGGGGCATCTGTTTATTAAGTAGATACTCAGAAAAACAGTTATGCCTGTAAAAGAAATGAGAAAACAAGTTTCAGAAACAAAGTATAGCTCGTTACTCACACATCTCAAATAGGTTAGCTGTCATTGTCAGCGATTCTGCAGGAGCAAATCTTTCAAGGACTAGTCTCGAAAAATTTTACAAGGTGCCCCGATCCTTCCTTAATCCTTACACAGATTTATATAGTCCAACCTCCTGTGTGCAAGAGGCCGAGCACCAGTAATACTCCTGTGTGCTGTACCTATCAGGTTCTGGTGATGTGGCGCACTATGTGCTGTGCCACCAACAACATTAAAGAGAACCCGAGGTGGGTTCTAACAATGCTATCAGCATAAAGAGACTGGGTCTGCTTATACTGCCCAGCCTCTGTTGCTATTTCAATCCCCCCTAAGTTCCCCCTGTGCTCTGCTATGCCCCCATAAATCATTAGCCGAGCTGTCGACACACAGCGTGTCGCGGCCGGCTGTTTACAACTGCAGCTGTCAGTCTCGGCGCTCCCCCGCCTCCTCCATAGCTCCGGTCCCCGCCCGCGTTCCTTTCCTCCAATCAGCAGGGAGGAAAGGGACGCGGGCGGGGACCGGAGCTATGGAGGAGGCGGGGGAGCGCCGAGACTGACAGCTGCAGTTGTAAACAGCCGGCTGCCTTACGCTGTGTGTCGACAGCTCGACTAATGATTTATGGGGGCATAGCAGAGCTCAGGGGGAACTTAGGGGGGGATCGAGATAGCAACAGAGGCTGGGCAGTATAAGCAGACCCAGCCTCTGTATGCTGATAGCATTGTTAGAACTCACCTCAGGTTCTCTTTAATGTACCGTAGTCCAAACACATGGGAAGATTGCTGTTGCAGATGAAAGGGATGTAGGATATGATTAAGCTTTAGGTGAGTATGATGACTATTTATTTTTATTACACTCTGCCTAATTATGTGATGGGTACACATCCTAATATGTTGTTTGAGAGGACAAATTAATTATGTTTGGTGGTAAATTCTTCCTAATTATGTTGTCTGGGGGTACTCTGTGCCTAATTAGGTTGTTGAGGGATACACACTGTTTAAAGTGAACCTGAACTGAGTAAAATAATTGAAAATAAACACATGATGTACCTGTAAATGAATATTACATACTGTACTTACCTCCCTGTCAGTTTTTCTCAGAAGCTCACCATGTTCTTCTTAGGACGATTCTTTCCAGTTCTAACAAGATTTTGTCAAAACTGAAATATATCAGTTGCTGTCAGTTATATATCAGTTGCTGTCAGTTATAACTGAAAGGGCAACTGATGTGCAAGGTAATGTCCATGTTTCCCTATGGCTCAAATGGGGGACATTACAGTTTAACAGTGTGCTAACTTGGAAGCTGTTATGGAGTAAAGGCCATTTTCAAAATGGAGGATGGAGAATTACATTGATCACAGTGGGCAAACAGGACGCAGGAGAGGAGAAAGAGATTGATGAGTAGACTACACGGGAGGTAAGTACAGGGCCGTTTCTTGCCCCGTTCAGCCGGTTCTGCTGAACGGGGCGCCGATGAGAGACAGATGGGGGGGGGGGGCGCCAGGCAGAAGCAGAAGGATGTGACTGCTAGGAGCCGGTGACGCGCGGATGCGGTGCAGCGAGAGGCAGGAGGAGCTGTGCGCACCAGCACGATCACCGGCTTCAGTTCGCGTATGTCGCGTACCCCCCCCCCCCCCCCCCCGTGTGCCTCCCGTTGCTGCCTGCCTCTCTTGCAGACCTCAGCGCTGGCGGCGACCCGACCGGAGAGTGTCAGAGCAGAGCGCACACCCGCAGACAATGCACATGCGGAAGTGATGTCATTGACCATGACCACTTCCTGCATGAAGTGATGCTGGTGGTAGTGTGCGCTCTGCTCTGCCGTTCTCCGGTCGGGTCGCCGCCAGCTCTGAGGTCTGTGTAAGCCCTGCATAGCACCCTGCACAGCCCCCAGCATCCCGCCCAGCATAGCACCCTGCAGGGGATCAGTGAATAATGGCGCACAGCGCCTATGCATAAAAATGGCGCCGCATTAAAAAGATACGCTTATCGCTATTTATCGTTAGTGCTGCATAATAATGGCGCACAGGGAAAAAAGAAGAAAAACGGCATACACTAACGTTATTTATCAATAGTGGCACACACTAACGTTATTTATCAATAGTGGCACACACTAACGTTATTTATCTGTAGTGGCACACACTAACGTTATTTATCAATAGTGCCATTCATATGCCAAACAGCAGATGTTATTTAACTGCAAAACGGTGAATGGATTTAATGTAACGCTGTCAAGGTTAGGGTTAGGCACCACCAGGGAGGTGGTAGGGTTAGGCACCACCAGGGCTGTGGTTAGGGTTAGGCACTACCAGGGGGGTCTTAGGGTTAGGCACCACCAGGGGGGTCTTAGGGTTAGGCACTACCAGGGGGGTCTTAGGGTTAGGCACCACCAGGGGGGTGGTTAGGGTTAGGCACCACCAGGGGGGTCTTAGGGTTAGGCACCACCAGGGGGGTCTTAGGGTTAGGCACCACAAGGGGGGTGGTTAGGGTTAGGCACCACCAGGGGGGTCTTAGGGTTAGGCACCACCAGGGGGGTCTTAGGGTTAGGCATCACCAGGAGGGTGGTTAGGGTTAGGCACCACCGTGGGGGGTTATGGGTTAGGGATAGGTGCAGAGAGGGTTCTGTGTGTTAACGCTAAATAACGATAAGGCTTTAACGCTAAATAACAATAAGGCTTTAATGTTAAATAACAATAAGGCTTTAACGTTAAATAGCGATAAGCGGCAAACGGATTAGCGGCAACACCGTGCGCCATTATTCACAGGCGCCATTTTCAGATGGATGCCCCTGCAGAGCCCCCAGCATCCAGCCCAGCATAGCACCCTGCACAGCCCCCAGCATCCCGCCCAGCAAAGCACCCTGCAGAGCCCCCAGCATCCAGCCCAGCAAAGCACCCTGCAGAGCCCCCAGCATCCCGCCCAGCATAGCACCCTGCAGAGCCCCCAGCATCCCGCCCAGCATAGCACCCTGCAGAGCACCCAGCACAGCAAGGCACCTTGCACAGCCCCCGGCATCCAGCCCAGCATAGCACCCTGCAGAGCCCCCAGCATCCAGCCCAGCAAAGCACCCTGCAGAGCCCCCAGCATCCAGCCCAGCAAAGCACCCTGCAGAGCCCCCAGCATCCTGCCCAGCAAAGCACCCTGCAGAGCCCCCAGCATCCTGCCCAGCAAAGCACCCTGCAGAGCCCCCAGCATCCCGCCCAGCATAGCACCCTGCAGAGCACCCAGCACAGCAAGGCACCTTGCACAGCCCCCGGCATCCAGCCCAGCAAAGCACCCTGCAGAGCCCCCAGCATCCAGCCCAGCAAAGCACCCTGCAGAGCCTCCAGCATCCAGCCCAGCATAGCACCCTGTAGAGCACCCAGCCCAGCAAAGCACCCTGCAGAGTCCCCAGCATGCAGCCCAGCAAAGCACCCTGCACAGCTCCCAGCATCCAGCCCAGCAAAGCACCCTGCACAGCCCCCAGCATGCAGCCCAACATAGCACCCTGTAGAGCACCCAGCCCAGCAAAGCACCCTGCACAGCCCCCAGCATGCAGCCCAGCAAAGCACCCTGCACAGCCCCCAGCATGCAGCCCAGCATAGCACCCTGCACAGCCCCCAGCATGCAGCCCAGCAAAGCACCCTGCAGAGCCCCAGCACCCAGCATAGCACCCTGCACAGTCCCCAGCATGCAGCCCAGCAAAGCACCCTGCACAGCACCCAGCCCAGCAAAGCACCCTGAACAGCGCCCAGCATAGCACCCTGCATGCAGCCCAGCAACACCCTGCACAGCCCCCAGCATTCAGCCCAGCAAAGCGCCCTGCACAGCCCAAAGCCCAGCAAAGCACCCTGCACAGCACCCAGCCCAGCAAAGCGCCCTATTGCTGCTATTAGTGTGTGTGTCTTGCCCTTGCTGCTGCTGCCCGCTAGCACCTCTGGCTCCGTGGTCCCCCGCCCGGACCCCCACCGATCCGGGCCTGGCGCCTTCTTCCAGGACCAGAATCCAATTCCACCTGCCAGGATGGTGGACAACATCATGGTAAGTAGGCAGGCAGTCTATATTTCTGACGTGGCTGTTGGGGGAGGGTGGCGCTCTTTTTGCCCTGGGCTGGTGGTCAGACCACCATACCACCATGGTCTGATTTTGACTGTGACTCCCTGGCTGGACTGTTAAGTTATCTAAGGGGGTGGCAGTGGGGTCAGGCCAGTGTGATTGCAACATGTACTGGGGGGGAGGGGGGGGGGGGTTTGTGGGTTCAGGCCAGTGGGATTGCAACATGCACTGGGAGGGGGGCTGTGGGGTCAGGCCAGTGGGATTGCAGCATTATTATTATTTAGGATTTATATAGAGCTGACATATTACGCAGCACTGTACAGAGAATATAGTCTTGTCATTAACTGTCCCTCAGAGGAGCTCACAATCTAATCCCTACTATAGTCCTATGTCTATGTATGTACAGTGTAGTGTATGTATCATAGTCTAGGGCCAATTTTTTAGAGTGAAGCCAAATAACTTATCTGTATGTTTTTGGTATGTGGGAGGAAACCGTAGTGCCCGGAGGAAACCCACGCAGACACGGGGAGAACATACAAACTCCTTGCAGATGTTGACCTGGCTGGGATTCGAACCGGGAACCCAGCGTTGCAAGGCGAGAGCGCTAACCACTATGCCACCGTGCTGTCCCATGTACTGGGAGAGGGGTTGTGGGGTCAGGCCAGTGGGATTGCAACATTTCTCTCAATAAACCTTGTGTTAAGCATAAGTAAAAAAAAATAATAATGGTGAGTTGGTTTCAAGAAGCCTTTTGACATGATTTCACTTAGCAGCTCTGATTTTGGGGAAGTGTGTGTGTGTGTGTGTGGGGGGGGGGGGGGGGGGGGGGCATATTTTTTGACTCTCGAACTGGGTGAAATTTAGCCTAGAAACTGCCCTGGGTAAGTATAACGTGTGTATGTTATTTTGACTTTTAATTTTCAGTTTGCTTTAATTGTGTTGTTTGGGGGTTACTCTGCCTTACTATGTTGTTTGGGAGGAAATTTTGCCTTGTTGTTTTGTTAAGAAGGACATACTGCCTAGTTATATAATGGGGACAATACCCAATGATGTATGTTAGGGTGAATGTTACATAACTAAGTTGTTGGGGGAGGGGAGGAAAGCTGCTTATTTATGTTGTTTGGGGGGACATGCTCCCTATTTGTGTTTTTAATTCGCACATAGTGGTTTGGGTGTATCTCCCCAAGGTAATTATACTGTACAGTGTGTTCACCCCAAGCATCATAAAAAAGTGGAATGTCCCCTCACTTACCTTTAGGCAAGCTCCGCCCATCAGGAAAGGTGATTGGTGAGGTAAGTTCTCGAGCAATTAATGGCACCGGTGGATAGAGACGCATGCTCTCCTTAATACACATGGTACAATACGGCATATTACCCAGATCCTCCCTAATAACACACAAGGGGGAGATAAATATATAAATTAAGTTAAATAGCTGACGTTGATAAATCGTATAGTTAGAGTCTAATGGACTATGTTAGCCTCATCCTTCTTGATGGTTTATGGAGTGATAGCTCCGTGTCAAAGACCAGTTAGAAGCTTTTGTCATACTAAACCCCTCCCCCCCAGCAGAGGAATTCAGGGTTGCAGGCTGTGCTTTACTAGGGAGACAGGTCTGTAATCTGAGGAGCAGGGGCGTAACTAGAAATCACTGGGCCCCCCTGCAAAAATTTGGATAGCCCCCACCCCTGGCCTGCTCAGGGCCATTTTGGGGTGTAGGAGGAGTTGCAGCCTGAGGGGAAAGCATGGCCACACATCGGTGGGGAGGAGGGGACAGTCCCCCCCCTCACCTCGGGCTCTCCCCTCAGCATCTATCAGCGGCAGCAGAGCGGGCAGGAACACATACCTCCATCCACTGCGGAGGTCCGATCTCTAAGTGCCTCACGCTACTTCCTGTTTAAACAGGAAGTAGCGCCAGACACTTGAAGATCGGAACCTCCGGTGCGTGGATGGAGGTATGTGTTCCTACCCGCCGCCTGCTGCCCACGATTGATGCAGGAGGGGAGCACACTGAAGGAAGCGCCCGAGGTGAGGGAGGGGGGGGGGGGGGACTGTCCGCCCTCCCTGCCGATGTGTGGCCATGCTTTCCCCTCATGCTGTGACCCCTCCTGCCCCCCAAAACAGCCTTGAGCGGGCCCCAGAGGGGTCCTGGGCTCCCCACAGATTCAGGGGCTGCAGCCCCTATTGTTACGCCACTGTTGAGGTGTCACCTGTGTAACTATAGCCTGGCAGCTGGGGTGGTCTGGGAGCTGGATGGGAGGCGGTCCTATATATGATTAATGCAGAGAGCGGCAAAGCGCTATACTTACCTCCTTCCGGCGTAATATCTGTCTTCTCCACCATGTAGCTTCAGTCCTCACATGGTGATTGGTTGGCAGCATGGCACTTACAAACTAAACAGTGGCGGAGACATGTATTGTGCCAGGAGCAGGTATGCATTGCGCTTTTCTGCACTGTCTACTCTGCATTAATCATGTATAGGACATAGTGGGGTTGCTGAAACGTTAACTATCCTCGAGTGACAAATTAGAGACCTATGCTTAACAGACGTATCACTAGCTTTCAGGCTAGCCATGCATTATGTTGCTATGGGGGGGCAGAGGGACAAAAATCAATGGATGATGGAGCGGCGGGAGTGAAAATAATATTGTGATCGAGCATGCTAGTCAGGGATCGTTAAAGATCCAACATGTTTGATCTTTAAGCTACATCAATCATACGCTGTACACACATTTGAAAGGTGAATAATCACCAGCCGAAGTGGTTATTATCAGGTGTTTCGGACGACTTTTACCCAATGTGTATATGTACTGTGGCTATGTAAGACGGGTAAAGCTGAGAAATTGCAAAGAAGACATACGTAGCAACTCATTATGGATATTGTTGATATAAAATCAATGTTCTAAAAACTTCTCACCATTCTATGGTGTCTCGGTCTCCCATGACCTTCCTGATCTCCTCCCGGCATTTTTCCTGGTGTTCCGGGTATTTGGCCATACAGTATAATATCCAGGCAATCCCGCTGGCCGTCGTATCGTGTCCCTCAAACATGAAGGTGTCCACCTCCGCCCTCAGGTCCTCGTCAGACAACCCCTGACCGTTCTCATCCTGGGTGTTTAACGTTTTTAAGGATTTGTTAGGAGACTTTAAATCACATTAAATAAATAACTCAGAACAAATGTAAAGTTACGCACATTTTTAGCACGTTGCTTTTTAATCGGTGGGCTTTTCAGTCTCTTTTAGCACCCTATACTTTCTTAGTAGTTCTGGGTCACCATAAGCTACCTGGGTATTTTGTAGTACTGGTCCAAGCCATATCCCATACTGTAGAGCCACCAAAATCCCTGCCATGCACTGATGAGGGCCAGAAAGTCTGAAACAGCTGTATTCATGTTGGATTGATGTGGCTCTGTAATATTCATAAGCTTTAGTCTTGCTACACACCAGCGGTTTTGGATGTGAGCCTGTCTTCAGAGGAATAAAGAGATGGTTCACGTATTCAGGAGTAATGCATCATGAGAAACCACAATTGCTCACTTAAAGTGGAGCTGTCAGCCATACTATCTCAGAAAAAACCCCCACATATATAAGTAGATAAATACTTGCTCTACTTACATAACATGTAATATTGCACTGTCCACATTTTTGATTTTAGTGATTTTTTCTATAGTAAAAAAAGAGAAAATCCTTCTTAGGATTTTCCATTTTGGCTGTGTCTATCTTGAAGCCAATTCTGACATCATTTCTTCCCTTACTCTGTCTGTGTATCATTGCCCGCCCCCCTCCCAGTCTTAAGACACTCCCACCCAGCTCTGCAATAGAAAGTGCATTGAGAAATATTGGCCAATCAGAGAGGAACAGAGGTGTGGGAGGGGAAAACAGGAGGGAAAGAGGCTTCCACCAATCAGGCTGCATTAGTTATGTCTGAGGGGAAAGTAAAGAAGAAAAAAAAATGAAAACTCAGCAGGCCCTGCAACTTCCTTTGTGCGGCAGATGAACCAAATAGGAGCCAGGGAAACTGGGGAATGATGTTTTATGGAGAAGAAAAGTAATAGTGATTTTAACTTTTGGATTGCTTGGTTAGCATCCTTTTTACTAGTTTGCCAGATAAAAATAAAGAATTGATTTTTGATTTTATGCCTGACAGTTACTCTTTAAAGGAATACTGTAACAGATGGAATAGGTCAAAATGAGCCCATGTATCTGTGGCATGGTCCCCTCCAGAGCCGGGACAAGGTCCTCCAGCACCCAAGGCTGAGACACCAAAGTGCGCCCCTCCATCCCTCCCACCTCAGCCGTCACACACTGATTGTTATTAGACTAAGAGGCCCCTCCCCATCCCTCCCACCTCAGCCGTCACACACTGATTGCTATTAGACATAAGAGGAACCCCTGGGCCCCCAACACCTTAATCTCTAGTTATCTGGCTTGCAGTCACCGCCATGTATCCCCTTTTCTTATTTCTCTCTGCTTCAGACACAATAGGGAAATGATAGCTGAGTGAGTTGTGCGCCCCCTCCTACACTGTGCCCTGAGGCTGGAGCCTCTCTTGCCTTCGCCTCGGCCCGGCCCTGGTCCCCTCCGATTTACGTATAATGTGCCTCGTCCGAAAACCCCACCAGAGTGTAACGAAAAATTGTGATCACTACAATTTACCATAATTCTAATGCAAGTCAATTGGAACATTTAAAAAACAAAACAAAAAAAAAAAACGAAAATTATCCAAAAAAACTCTCTCGGGTGTGTCTCCAGCCTACAACATTTTCTGCTCTCAGACCACGCACCCAGTTCTCTTGCGGCATGCAGAGATTGTGGAAGTACCGGGGGTGCGGTCTGAGAGGATTAGTCTTGTTATTCCTTTAGAGCTGTAGAAACTCAAATACCTCCTGTTTTAAGAAGGCAAGTTATACTCACTGATATTGTTGTTGCTTGTAAAATACAAATACAAACTTATATGTCTATTCACGTTGCGTGACTCATTCAGGGGCTGGAGGTCGCTTACCGACGTCAGAATAAATACCATCCGCGCCCTCTCCGCCTGTGGTTCCGCCTACACTTACTCATCATAGAAAGTGACAGTGCAAATACATATAACAGTGCTTACTATACATAATGCAATTCTTTATCACTCTCATACCCCCTCTTCCCATCATTATGCTACCCTTCCCCTATATAGGGGTTCATCCATAAAATGATTAGACCACTACCACTACCACCCATTAATAACATGTTCCTCAACATATGTGGTTTATGTTTTAACATGTGTGTGTGGCTCACAATATGTTGGGAGGACAACACAGCCATTAAAGAAACGAATTTATCGGCACATAGATAACATCAGGAAGGGATACAAGTCTCAAAGTGGCTGCTGTAGAACGGGTAAGATCGCATTGGCGCGGGAGTAATAAACTGCAGCAGCTATGTAAAAAAGAGACGGGATGGACTTACAGGCTGGGAACGTTATCCCCTAAGGCTTCTTGCACACAGGCGCACGTTAGTGCAGCCTGTAACGCTCCCCCAACGCACAGCAATGTAACACAAGTGGACTGTTCACACTGCCCACGTTGCATTACATTGTAACGCAGCAAAGTGCTGCATGCTGTGCGTTCTACTCGGCTAAGCCGCGTTAGACTGTTTGCACATGCTCAGTCATGTTGGGGAGGAGGGGAGAGCGGCCGGGCACATGGCTAATTAATATTCACTGAACTCAGTGACGTGCAGTGTTTACTTCCTGGAGCGGCCGCTCTGTGCGGCGATTGGCCGGGCGGGACCACGTGATGCCGCATGCGTCCAAAAGTACGCATCACGGCATCACGGACGCCAGAGTGGGCTGCACAACGCGGCTCACTCCGACGTCCACACCAGAGAGCACCAGGCGTTGCGTTAGGGGCACGTTATGTGCCCTATAACGTCCCCTAAACGCAACGTCCTGGTGTGTAACTAGCCTAAAGGTTTAAATATTGAACTAGATATTAACTGTTTTATTGCAAATGGATGATGAGATGGGTAGTAGGGGGTGTATTTATATAAGGTGCAGTGGTTTGTATTTCATAATCACTTTGTATTTTTGTAATTTTGCATATTTGTATTTTGGAAGCATGCACAAGTCACTTTGGTTGCAATTTGTTGCATTTTGCACATTTTTTGTGTTTTTTGGGATTATACACTGAGGTTTTGCTCAAGATATTTCATTAATTGATTAATTGAGGTATTAGGATTTTTGAGAGGATTGTAAAGGTAGTGGTCTAATCATTTTATGGATTAACCCCTATATAGGTGAGGGGTAGCATAATGATGGGAAGGGGGTATGAGAGTGATAAAGAATTGCATTATGTATAGTAAGCACTGTTATATGTATTTGCACTGTCACTTTCTATGATGAATAAGTGTATGGGGATAGGTATTGTTATGGAGTGACAAGCACATGAATTGGTGTAAATATAAGAAATATAAGATAAGAGAAGGTAGGGGAAATATGTATGTAAGAACATGCGGAAATTAATTATGAACTATGATTATAGAGGATCGGGCATGACTAGGCTGTATATTGCATTTTTTTATATAGGAATTTTAATGTAATTTACTGATTTGATCTGTAATTTTACTTGTTTACCAAAACCGCGGAATATAATGAAGTCAGCACGCTGTGTGGTAGCTTAGTAACCAGAGGAGGGCGGTGGTGTAGGCGGAACCACAGGCGGAGGAAGCACGGATGGTATTTATTCTGATGTCGGTAAGCGACCTCCAGCCCCTGAATGAGTCACGTAATGTGACGAAACGCATAGGGCGGAGTCGGAGGTGTGTGCGCGCTGACGTCATGGGAATTCGAGAAGGAAGCAGGAGAGACAGTGTGGTGGCGTGCGGCTGTTATATCCGCGATAGGATCGTATGTACTCTCTGTCAACCTGCATATCTGTGGCAATAAACTTGGAAGTTGGTTTTACATATGGAGATCCTCCTTGGCTGACATCTATGTTATGTGTGATATGCCAATAGCCAAGACGCGCTTCTGGTGAGTGCATTCACATGGGGAGAGTGACTAGTATCCCATATACGGTGGAGGCACTACCTCCAGGAGTGCATGCACGGGGTGCAGATTGTGGTTTTATAAGACAATACTTTGCACTATGTGCTTGTTTTAACTGTTTCAGGGTGGAAAGCGCAGTGAATCGTTGTGGACTGTTGAGTAAGGTGGAGTGAACCTTTTTTAGCTGCGATCCCCTGAATATTTGATTTTCCATTGGAGCGCAGTATAATCGTTTGTAAAATGCAAGTCAATTGGAACATTTAAAAAAAAAAAACGAAAATTATCCGAAAAACTCTCTCGGGTGTGTCTCCAGCCTACAACATTTTCTGCTCTCAGACCACGCACCCAGTTCTCTCGCGGCATGCAGAGATTGTGGAAGTACCGGGGGTGCGGTCTGAGAGGATTAGTCTTGGTATTCCTTTAGAGCTGTAGAAACTCAAATACCTCCTGTTTTAAGAAGGTAAGTTACAGTGGCTTTTGTCACATTACTGCCACAAACATGAATCAATTTTATTGGAATTCCACGAGAAAGACCAATACAAAGTGGTGTACAAGTGAGAAGTAGAACGAAAATCGTGCATGATTCCAAACATTTTTAAAAAATAAATAACTGCAAAGTAGGGTGTGCGTAATTATTCAGCCCCCTTTGGTCTGAGGGCAGTCAGTTGCCCATAGACATTGCCTGATGAGTGCTAATGACTAAATAGAGTGCACATGTGTGTAATCTATTGTCAGTACAAATACAGCTGCTCTGTGACAACCTCAGAAGTTGTCTAAGAGAATATTGGGAGCAACAACACCATGAAGTCCAAAGAACACACCAGACAGGTCAGGGATCGAGTTATTGAGAAATTTAAAGCAGGCTTAGGCTACAAAAAGATTTCCAAAGCCTTGAACATCCCACGGAGCACTGTTCAAGCGATCATTCAGAAATGGAAGGAGTATGGCACAACTGTAAACCTACCAAGACAAGGTCGTCCACCTAGACTCACAGGCCGACCAACGAGAGTGCTGATTAGAAATGCAGTCAAGAGGCCCATGGTGACAAGAAGAAAGTAATTGTTAACAGAAAAGCATAAGAAGTCCCGTTTGCAGTTTGCCACAAGCCATGTGGGGGACACAGCAAACATGTGGAAGAAGGTGCTCTGGACTGATGAGACCAAATTTGAACTTTTTGGCCAAAATGCAAAGCACTATGTGTGGCGGAAAACTAACACTGCACATCATTCAGAACACACCATCCCGACTGTCAAATATGGTGGCGGCAGAATCAAGCTCTGGGGATGCTTCTCTTCAGCAGGGACAGGGAAGCTGGTCAAAAGTTGCTAGGAAGATGGATGGAGCCAAATACAGGGCAATCTTGGAAGAAAACCTCTTGGAGACTGCAAAAGACTTGAGACTGGGGCGGAGGTTCACCTTCCAGCAGGACAACGACCCTAAACATAAAGCCAGGGCAACTATGGAATGGTTTAAAACAAACAATATCCATGTGTTAGAATGGCCCAGTCAAAGTCCAGATCTAAATCCAATCGAGAATCTGTGGCAAGGTCTGAAAACTGCTGTTCACAAACGCTGTCCATCTAATCTGACTGAGCTGGAGCGGTTTTGCAAAGAAGAATGGGCAAGGATTTCAGTCTCTAGATGTGCAAAGCTGGTAGAGACATACCCTAAAAGACTGGCAGCTGTATTTGCAGCAAAAGGTGGTTCTACAAAGTATTCACTCAGGGGGCTGAATAATTACGCACACCCCACTTTGCACTTATTTATTTGAAAAAAAAAATGTTTGGAATCATGTATGATTTTCATTCCACTTCTCACGTGTACACCCCTTTGTATTGGTCTTTCACGTGGAATCCCAATAAAATTGATGCATGTTTGTGGCAGTAATGTGACAAAATGTGGAAAACTTCAAGGGGGCCGAATACGTTTGCAAACCACTGTAGATCATTTCAGTGTGATAATTAGCGATAAAGTTATTATCGAATGAATGGGAAGAGCTTTTGAAGGGGAAAAAACCTGTGATAGAGAAATGGCTAATAAAATGATTGGTTGAAAAAAAAATTCAGGACATTGGGGAGAGCCTACATAGGCATTAGGCTGAATAAAATCACGATCAGCAAAGCATTCATTAAAGCGGAAAGATCTAACAATAAAGAGTTTCACTTACCTGTGGCTTCTGCAAGCCCCTTGCAGCTGTCCTGTCCCACGGCGCTCCTCAACGATCCTCCGTTCCCCGCTGCCAGCTAGTTTCGTTACTCGAATTGTAAGTCAAGGGTCCACTGCGCTTATGCAGCCCTGCCAAGTTTATCCTGCAATACAGCTATTGTGTACTGGGACACAAAGGATACGCATTGCAGGCACAGTGGTCCATCGGCGAAACCGAAAGTAGCTGGCCGGGAGAATGGAGGATCGTGGAGGACCGGCGTGGGACAGGACGGCTGCAAGGGGCTTGAAGAAGCCCCAGGTGAGTGAAACTCTTTATTTTTAGAAGCTCTTCAGTTCCGCTTTAAAGGGATACTGTAGGGGGGTCGGGGGAAAATGAGTTGAACATACCTGGGGCTTCTAATGGTCCCCCGCAGGCATCCTGTACCCACGCAGCCGCTCACTGATGCTCCGGCCCCGCCTCCGGTTCACTTCTGTAATTTCTGACTTTAAAGTCAGAAAACCCCTGCGCCTGCGTTGCCGTGTCCTCGCTCCCGCTAATGTCACCAGGAGCGTACTGCGCAGGCACAGACCATACTGGGCTTGTGCTATACACTCCTGGTGACATCAGTAGAAACGAGGACACGGCAACGCAGGCGCAGGGGTTTTCTGACTTTAAAGTCAGAAATTACAGAAGTGAACCGGAGGCGGTCCCGGAGCATCAGTGAGTGGCTGCGCGGGCACAGGATGTCTGCGGGGGACCATTACAAGCCACGGCAGGGACGGGCCGAGGCATAGGCTGGAGAGGCTCCAGCCTCAGGGCGCAGTGTAGGAGGGGGCACACAATTCATTCAGTTGTCATTCCTAATTGTGTATGAAGCAGAAAGAAATAAGAAAAGGGGATACATAGCAGTGACTGCAAGCCAGATAACTAGATATTAGGTGTTGGGGAGGTTGTGGGCCCTGTGGCCCTCTTAGTCTAATAGCAATCAGTGTGTGACGGCTGGGGTGGGAGGGATGGAGGGGCGCACTTTGGTGTCTCAGCCTCGGGTGCTGGAGGACCTTGTCCCTGCTCTGAGCCACGGGTAAGTTCAACTCATTTTCCCCCGACCCCCTACAGTATTCCTTTAAGTAGCTATTTGCATGCTCAGAATTACTGTCACAGAAGCATCACCACGGATAGGTGACATGTTCAGGGGACCCCATTTGCAGAGTGTGCTGCATAGCATGCTTCAGCATGCATAGCTACCCATCCTCGCTCTTGCATGCTTCCTCTAGTGTCCCATGCAGCTTCTGAACTGGCCACTAGAGCTACAGTCTGCGGTCTCTGGGGTCACATGACAGTGAGCCTGGAGCAGTGGGCTAGTGGGCAGTTCAGAAGCTGCAGGGGACAATAGAGGAAGCAAGCTAGATTGAGGACAGGTAGCTATGCATACTCAAGCATGTTCCTCAGGGCACTCTGCACCTCTGGGGGGGAGGTGTCAGCCAATCAGCAGGTCATAGCTTTTGGCCTATTTTTAGACCAAAAGTGGGGGGTATGCGTGGGAGGGCTTATCTGTGCATGTATACAGTAATTACAAAACACAGTATCACCCCCCTTAGTTCAGGTCTTTGCTGTAGTGGTGGGAGCACTGTGTGGACCTCTGTGATGGACTCAAAAGACACTGTGAAGGATTTTTAGAGAAACCCTCCATCTATAAAAAGGATCCAAACCATCAAAAATGAGCAAGAAGTGTTACCCGGGCAAATAGAAGGATGTCAAGAAAATCCAGACGTCTCTTCTGCTTGATCTTCTCCAGCTCTGTCTCCTGCTTGAGGGACTCCTTCCGCAATGTAATCACATTTCCTGTATTGGAAAAATATGTGAGTCAGCTTGGGTAACAGCATAAACTGGCATAAATTTACCACCAGAGAGTCTGAAAATGGGGTCTTTTGTGGACACAAAAAGTAACACAAACTATTGCTCAGCCTGGTAGGGAAATACAAAAGAAACACTGAGAGCCTAATATAGTGCAGTGTGAACTGGAACGGAGTGAATGTTAAAGGGTGAAAAAAGAGGTACTCACAAACCAGGGTTACATTCCAGGCAACCACTGTGTAGGCAGGTGAGGAGATTAGACCTGTCCCCACTCAGGATTAAGAAGTCGCTCTCGGTTAGATGTGAGTTAGATGAGAGATAAATGCTACGCACCCCTTCCTGCTGTCCAGTGCCGAAATGGTGCTGATCAGATTTCAAACCGTGTGGTTCAGAATTCAAACACTAACACTACTTATATCACTAATAGACCTCTTAACCTATTTTGGTTTCTGGACGTAGAAACTACGTCCAAAAACCATGCGCGCTACCGCGCGCTCCCGCGGCCGATCGCGCACTTGCACGCGCACTCTCGGCCGCGGATTCGGTAGCCACGGAATCAATGTATCGGGCTATGGTGCCCGATCACTGATTCCTCTCCCCCGCTGAAAAAGCGACAGCTTCTCTCGGAAGCTGTGCTTTTTCTGGCCGTTGCCTCCCCACTACGTCACTCTAAGCGTGTGTTACGCTTAGAGTGACGTCATGTAAACAAACTCATTGCCGCTATCTTGTGGCCAAAAAGTAAAACTACAACTAAAAGTAAAAACAATTGAAAACAAAACACAATTACATTATAAAACTATAGTTTACATCCCACCCTCCCAAAAATACCCAAATAAAATGTTTTAATATAAAAAAAAAACCATTACAATAAAAAAAAACATGTAAATATTTACCTAAGGGTCTAAACTTTTTAAATATCAATGTAAAGATGAAATATTTCTATATTTTTTTTATTTTAAACTTGTAAATAGTGATAGATGCAAAACGGAAAACATGCACCTTTATTTCCAAATAAAATATTGTCGCCATACATTGTGATAGGGACATAATTTTAACGGTGTAGTAACCGGGACATATGGGCAAATACAATACGTGAGTTTTAATTATGGAGGCATGTATTATTTTAAAACTATAATGGCTGAAAACTGAGAAATAATAATTTTTTCCGTTTTTTTCTTATTCTTCCTGTTAAAATGCATTTACAGTAAAGTGGCTCTTAGCAAACTGTACCCCCCAAAGAAAGCCTAATTGGTGGCGGAAAAAACAAGATATAGATCAGTTCATTGTGATAAGTAGTGATAAAGTTATAGGCTAATGAATGAGAGGTGAACATTTCTCAAGTGAAAACGACGGAACGCAAATGGGTTAATCTAAGAAAGTCTAAAAACATTTTTACATAATCTTTTTGGATGTGTCTCATGCTTCTAGTATTCTCACTAGGCTGTGGAACTGCACGATAGAGGAAGAGTAATACGTCAACCTTAAATATTGTATTTAGCATCTCCCCTTGAGGCAGGGAACACACTAGACAGAAATGGTAGCACTTTAGACCCTAATGCAAGTCTATGGGCCACATGTAAAAATGCAGATATGCGCATTCTTCATTGTACATTCTTGAAAACGTACAACTTGCTCCTAGAGATGATCGTAATCCTCTGATTACAATTATGCCAAACTTTGCCTATATTTTCACACTTACGGCCATACGTAATTATGATTTGGACAGATTTCTGATTTCATATCATCCATTAGTAATTTTGCGTAATTTTGGCATAATTACGCAGACAGAACTTGTCTAATTTGCTACTAACTAATGGCTTCTGGGCTGTAAATCCAACCCTGCTTGCACTGGAAAAAGGTCATAGATAATAACACACCTGCTGCTCTGCATAATAAGGAACAGGACCGCCTCCCGCCCCCCCCCCCCCCCAGCTCTGCCATCCTCCCCACCACCACACCTGCTGCTCTGCATAATAAGGAACAGGACCACCTCTCCCCCCAGCTCTGCCATCCTCCCCACCACCACACCTGCTGCTCTGCATAATAAGGAACAGGACCGCCTCTCCCCCCAGCTCTGCCATCCTCCCCACCACCACACCTGCTGCTCTGCATAATAAGGAACAGAACCGCCTCCCCCCCCAGCTCTGCCATCCTCCCCACCACCACACCTGCTGCTCTGCATAATAAGGAACAGAACCGCCTCCCCCCCCCAGCTCTGCCATCCTCCCCACCACCACACCTGCTGCTCTGCATAATAAGGAACAGAACCGCCTCCCCCCCCAGCTCTGCCATCCTCCCCACCACCACACTTGCTGCTCTGCATAATAAGGAACAGGACCGCCTCCCGGGTCCCCCCCATCTCTGCCATCCCCCCCCCCCCACTGCAGTGGCTGTGGGGGCTATTGTTATGCCACTAAACCCATGCCAGGTTTCTGGATCATTTATGAGCTCTAGCCTTGGAAAACATTAAAGAGGAACTGTAGTGAGAATAACATAATGATTAAAGATGCTTGTATTTCCCACAATGCAATAAGGTTCACAGACAGCAAAATGTTAGGACCTTAGTCGTGATATCACACTGTGGGAGGGGTTTCACCACAATATCAGAGGGATGTCCCTGGTGATCTATTCAAGAAAAGGTAAATATTTATTATGGGAAAGGTGGTACTGATTGGAACAAAGTTCAATCCTATCTTACAGTTCCTATTTAAAGCTGCAGGGGCAGCCATACTACCCCAGGAAAAAAAACCACATATATAAGGAGATTACTACTTGTTCTACTTACAAAACACATGTATTATTCTGTCCACATTTTGATTTCAGTGCATTTTATATAGTAAATAAAGAGAATTGTTTTCCTGGCATTCTCCATCTTGGTTCCCTCTGATTTGAAGCCAATCCTGATTACATTTCCTCCCTTACTTTTTTTCTCCTAGAAACTGCACTGTCATAGCTAGCTTGCTTTGTAAACACAAGTGTGAGTGCAGCATGGATCAAATTTCAGTAACTTCACACTGAACTACCCTCAGCAAATCAGTGAAGAGCAGGAATGTGGGAGGAGCGATGACAAGTTTCCTTCTCAGTGGAAATGGCAAATATAGAACCAGGATGACTGAGATAAGATTTATAACAGCAAATCATTTTTTAATAGATTGGAGTGCTTGCCATGCAGGGTAAGGTTGCAGGCTGCATATTAAACACAGAGCAGTGGCTAATTGGAATTTGATTTTGTGGCTGACAATCTCTCTTTAATAAATCATTTCAAAACTGTTTGTATTTTAAGGAGAGAAGTTTGCTAAATTTTATGCAGAAATATCTGGTAATAGACCAAAAATGCAGTGACTAAAGGTTCTTACTTGTGTGCTTATAGGCTATCTTCAGTGCCCTCCGGAAGCGGAAGCCGTAGGGGCTCAGATTGAAGATGATATCGATGTGGTAGGGAAATCGGTTGAATCTAAGGTCCACTAGAAAACACAGCTCATATACGGCTTTTATGTATTCATTCTCACTGTTAGGAAAAAAGATAGGAGACAAATTGTTTTCTTGAAAGTAAATGGGAACCAAATGCTGAAAGGGAGGGTTCACGGATAAATAAAAATACTAATCCACTTACCTGGGACTTCCTCCAGCCCGTGGCAAGCAGGACGTGCCCTCGACGCCGCTCCGGAGGCTCCCGGTCTTCTCCGGTGGCTCACCCGACCTGGCCAGGCCGGCTTCCAGGTCGGGCTCTTGTGCGCTCCAACGTGCGTCTCACGCTGTCGCGCTGATGTCATCGGACGTCCTCCAGGCTACACCTGCACGCCTGCACAGTACAGTCCGTAGGACATCTGATGACGTCAGCGCACCGCGTGAGATGCACGTTGGAGCGCAAGGAGAAGCCCGACCAGGAAGCCGGCCTGGCCAGGTCGGGTGAGCCCCTGGAGAAGACCGGGAGCCTCCGGAGCAGCGTCGAGGGCACGTCCTGCCTGCCACGGGCTGGAGGAAGCCCAAGGTAAGTGGATTAGTATTTTTTTTAATTTTTTTTAAAATCCGTGGATCTTCCCTTTAAAAGAAAAGCTAGATACTTACCTAAGGGGAGAGAAGGCTCTGGGTCCTAATGAGCCCTCCCTCTCCACTCCTGGTGCCCTCCATGCAGCATTTCCTTACCCACTTGAATCCCCCACCGTGGGAGACTCTGGAAGTCAGAAGACAGGCAGCTTCATACTGCACATGCACGATTATGCGATAGAGGTCGCTCCCACGTGTGCAGTATGGAGCGGCCCGTCTTCGGGAGCACTCGGGCTCCCGAAGCCTCACTTCGCAGCGGAGATAGCTGCATTTCACCAAATTGGATGAATGTTGCTACGGGTGATCCTGCGCTGGAATGGGCACCAGGAGAGGAGAGGCAAGTAACTGGCTTTTCTTTTTAGCATTCGGTTCTCATTTACTTTAAGGACCAGATGTCCACAAAGAATCAACCCAGAATTGTGTAAACTAGGGATGGGACAAATCCACAATTTCTTTGAATCCAAATACGAATCCGAATCTAAAATATCTCGAACCTTTCGAATCACAAATCTAACAAATCCTGCATATAAGAATTGTGCAATCCGTGGTATAATTGTCCACAGTATAGGCAGGGCCGGCCCGCCCATGAGGCGGGGTGAGGCGGGTTCCTCAGGCGGCAGGAAGTGGAGGGGCGGCACCAGGCATAACAGGAAGTGACTGCGCCTGGTTCTTGCCGCCTTCTAGTCTGACTGGAGAGGAGCAGGCCCCCAACTGTCCTGAATTCTGCAGGACTGTCCCTATTTGGGGGGGCTCTCCCGCCATCCCAGGACCCCCCCTTCCCTTCTGTCCCGGTGGCTTGGCAGAGTTGGGGGCGAAAAAAAATGTTCACGGAGCCAGCAGCTTCATTACGGCAAGCAGGAGCTTAATTCCTCCCCCTGCTGTGTGTGCGTGTGTACAATTCACACTCCGCCCCCTCGCACAGTGCGGGAACATCAAAGAGGTCTAACTCCTCTCTCTCTACATGGAAATGCTGCTTGCCATAGTTCTCTCCCGGCTTCTTGCTGGGGAGCAATTAGGAAGAAGATTGACTAGTACCAAGCAGTGTCTCTCGGGAGTGGATGAAGCAGAACAGGTTTCACACGGAGGTTTTGCTTCTGATGACCCTTCAGATGACCAGGCTGGGACGATTAAGCAAACAGATGCAATATATACTGTCTGCAGATAAGATCACTTTGCAGTGGTAGCTGTGTGCTTTGTACCACTCTCAGCCTGCCTGATTTATTGCCTCAATAAAAACGTCCTATTTCCTCCTTCACTCTTTTCACTTTCCTTCACTCTCTCCCTGTTTCCTTATCCTATATTGTTCTATATCTCACTCTCTGTCCCCCTCTTCTTCTCTACCAATCTCTCTTCTTTCCTCTGCTCTGTGTCCTCATTCGTTCCTTCTCTTACTCTCCCTCCCTCTCCCAGGGCTGGTCTCTGTGCTCCCCCCTCCAAACTTGACATAGAGCAATGCGCAGGGGAGCCTGTACTAAACGACTCACCTCCCTGCGTTCCCATAGCCCCGCTCAGTCGCCGCTGGTCTTCTGTTCTCCGCATACGCTGATACACACACTGCTTCCGGCTACAGGAAGCAGTGTGTGTATCAGCGTATGCGGAGAGAAGAAGACCAGCGGCGACTGAGCGGCGATGGGAACGCAGGGAGGTGAGTCGTTTAGTACAGGCTCCCCTGCGCATTGCTCTATGTCAAGTTTGGAGGGGGGAGCACAGAGACCAGCCCTGGGAGAGGGAGAGGTCGGGCTGCCCTTCCCGCGGCTCTCCCCTCCATTAAGGGGGCAGCTACTTATCTAATCTATACTGGGGGGCAGCTACCTATCTAACCTATACTGGGGGGGGCAGCTACCTATCTAACCTATACTGGGGGGCACCTACCTAATCTAACTTATACTGGGGGAACCTACCTAATCTAACCTATAATGTGGGGCACCTACCTAATCTAACCTATACTGGGGGGCACCTACCTAATCTAACCTATAGTGGGGGGGCACCTACCTAATCTAACCTATACTGGGGGGGCACCTACCTAATCTAACCTATACTGGGGGCAACTACCTATCTAACCTATACTGGGGGGCAGCTAACTATGTAACCTATAATGGGGGCACCTACCTAATCTAACCTATACTGGGCAGCAGCTACCTATCTAACCTATACGGGGGGCAGCTACTTATCTAACCTATAGTGGGGTGCTCCTACCTAATCTATCCTATACTGGGGGGTACCTACCTATTTAACCTATACTGGGGGGCAGCTACCTATCTAACTTATACTGGGGGCAGCTACTTATCTAACTTATAATGGGGGGCACCTACCTAATCTAACCTATACTGGGCAGCAGCTACCTATATAACCTATACTGGGGGGCAGCTACCTTTCTAACCTACACTGGAGGCACCTACCAATCTAACCTATACTGAGGGCAGCTACCTATGTAATCTATACTTGGGCACCTACCTATCTAACTTGTATTGGGGGCACCTACCTACCTACCTACCTAGCAAGCCTATACTGGTGGCAACTATACTGGCTACCTTTATTGGAGTCACCTACCTAACTAACCTACACTGGGGGCACCTACCTATCTAACCTATGCTGGGGGCAACTATTCTGGCTACCTATATTAGCCCACTGCCGTACAGTTACATTACAGTTACTCCCACCCTTGTGATGTTATGTCCACACCCATTTTTTGCTGCTGCACTTTTTTTGTGGGGGGGGGGGGGGGGCGCCTGTGAATTATCCGCTAGCTACGCCACTGCCGCCGGCCTCCGAGTCCGGCGACTCCAAGCTCTGCGGCCTCTCCAAAAGCGGCCTGCTAGATGATGATGATGATGATGATGGCGGCGGCTGCCGCCCGCCCTGTTGTCCCTGATTGTGTCAGTCATGGTCACTGAGCACCGCCGTGACGACGATGATGACGAGCCTGCCGCCGCTGTTCACCGGCCTTGCCAGCCAGCGCGAGATGGAGCATGCCCGCCGCAGCCATCTGTCCCCTGCCTGTCAGTGCAGGATGGATCATGCTGGATGCCCGACGCTTGCCCTCCGCCATCGCCGCCAGACCCCATCCCCGGTGAGTCACTTTGCTGCCTGCCTCAGTCCTCTCAGGCTTGAGGAGCCACGGTTGGTCGGCCGTGGATATTTTTTTTTTTACTGCTATGTGATGATGATGATGACGTCTGTACTGGCTGCCTGCCTGCTATAATAAAAGGGGTCGGGTCGGGGACATACAGGAGGGTGGCAGCAGCAGCAGGCTTCACCAACTGCACGGTCTGCTGCTGCACTGCACCATACTTACAACCTGGGCTGGCTAGGCTAGCTATATTGCCAGTGGGACTGACTGAAGGCACCTTCTAGTGGTTTGGATTGGGAGGAGAGATAAGGAAGGAGGCATGAAAGCATGGTCTGTCTGCGCTCCAACTATTTACGTCTGTAACATCTCTGAGATGATCTCTGACAGCAGGGTGGTGAATCACAGTGGCATAGACTCTGACGACTGAATCATAATTGAACGTGTGTACCAGGCTTTAGCCCTCATCTTAAAAGTGGATGTGTTAGAGGATTTAAATGAATCATCATGTATAATCCAGGGAGTGGGACCGAGTTGGTTTGCTGAGACAGTGTGTTGGTTGGGTCAGGTGCACCGTGTGGAGAGGAATCGTCACGGATCCTCTCCACACCCAACCAACACACTGTCTCAGCAAACCAACTCGGTCCCACTCCCTGGATTATACATGATCCCACTCCCTGGATTATACATGATGATTCATTTAAATCCTCTAACACATCCACTTTTAAGATGAGGGCTAAAGCCTGGTACACACTTTCAATTATGATTGGCAAATCACTGACCAATTTTACCACCTGCGTCATGTAATATGAGGCTGGGCAGCAGATATTGCACACTTAGGCCTAGTGCACACCAGAGCGTTTCCGCTGCGGTTTGCGATCTGCTTGCGGGTGCGGATCCGCTAGGGTAATGTATTTCAATGGGCTGGTGCACACCAGAGCGGGAGGCGTTTTGCAGAAACGCATACTCCCGGGCTGCTGCAGATTTTGGATTGCGGAGGCGTTTCTGCCTCAATGTTAAGTATAGGAAAAACGCAAACCGCTCTGAAAAACGGCACTTCAGAGCGGTTTGCCAGGCGTTTTTAGTTACAGTAGCTGTTCAGTAACAGCTTTACTGTAACAATACATGAAATCTACTACACCAAAACCGCTACACAAAACCGCAAAACGCTAGCTAAAACGCTGCAGAAAAAGAAGAAAAAGCGTTTCAAAATCTGCTAGCATTTTGCAGATCTGCTAGCGGTTTTTGGTGTGCACCAGGCCTATGAGCAGATTTTGTAGGTATCCCTTATACTACATGAAGGAAGGTGGTAAAATTGGTCAATGATTGGCCAATCGTAATTGAAAGTTTGTATCAGGCTTAATTCCACTAAGAAAGACAGGAGAACAAGCAGATGGAGACAGACAGGGATATAGGGGTGGGGGGTATCGGGGGGGGGGGGGGGGGGGTGCCTTCACGATCTTTGCCTCAGGCAGCAGAAAGTCCAGGACCGGCCCTAAGTATAGGTACCCAGGCATAGAAACCCACAGTATAGGTAGCTAGGTTAAGCTGCCTTCAGTATAGTTAGCTAGGTATATGTGCCTTCAATATAGGTTGTAAGGTATAGGGATCTTCAGTATAGGTAGCAAGGTATATGTGCCTTCAGTATAGGTAGTAAGGTATAGGGATCTTCAGTATAGGTAGCAAGGTATATGTGCCTTCAGTATAGGTAGTAAGGTATAGGGATCTTCAGTATAGGTAGCAAGGTATATGTGCCTTCAATATAGGTAGTAAGGTATAGGGATCTTCAGTATAGGTAGCAAGGTATATGTGCCTTCAGTATAGGTAGTAAGGTATAGGGATCTTCAGTATAGGTAGCAGGGTATATGTGCCTTCAGTATAGGTAGCAGGGTATATGTGCCTTCAGTATAGGTAGCAGGGTATATGGGCCTTCAGTATAGGTAGCAGGGTATATAAGCCTTCAGTATAGGTAGCTAGGGTTGCCACCTTTAGGGTAAAAAAAATACTGGATTGTGGGTGTGGCATGCGGGGTGTGGCCTAAAATTGGGAGTGGTTTGTCACTGACTTTTTAAAAGACAACTGACATGAGAGGGATACAGAGGCTGCCATATTTATTTCCTTTTAAACAATGCACATTTCCTGGCTGTCCTGCTGGTCCTCTGCCACTAATATTATTAGCCACAGACCCTGAACAAGCATGCAGCAGATCAGATGCTTCTGACTGAAGTCTGAAATCTGAGATTAGCTGCATGCTTGTTTTAGGTGTGGAATTCAGACACTACTGATGCCAAAAAAAAGGTCAGCTGGTTAGCCAGGCAACTGGTATTGTTTAAAAGGAAATCAATGTGGCAGCCTCCATATCCCTCTCTCAGGTCAGTTGTCCTTTAAGGCTCGGTCTGAGTCTCTTGAAGGCAGCATGCCGTGCCACAAAATTTTGCAACAGTAAAGCGGGATGAATGGCGCTAAAAGGAAATGTAAAGTTTAACTTACCTAGGTCTTCTAGCCCCCTGAAGTCATTCTTCTCCCCCCACCCCCGCAGCAGTTGTGCCCATCTAAAGTGGAATGACAGAAAGGGACCAGAATGACTCTAGAATAAGCCCTAGGTAAGTTAAACTGGGGACATGGGGGTCAGTGCGAGAGCCATTACTTAACATTGTATGGTCCCCACTCCCCAGCCCATTCTGGATCCTCCAACTTCCCCCGACCGCAGCTTCTGCAAGCATTGTAATTCCTGGCGGGGGTCACACGCACGCCACAATGCATCCCAGGAGGATGGTTAGATGCCAGTGCATCAATGTACTCACATCTAACCAGATTACATCTCCCAGAATCCATTCATCTCCCAGAATCCATTGCAGCATGTGGCCACCACACAGTACAAATGCTTACAGAATCTGCAGACCGGAGAAGAAGATAGGAGGATCCCAAATGGGTCGGAACTAGAGGATCAGCACCCTTTAGTTAAGTAATGGTGCTCTCTCTGACCCTCACACCCACAGTAGCACGCATTACGAACCTGACATTTTTAAAAATTAAAAAAACATTCACTGCACTTTACTATACACCTTAAAGTATACCAGAGACGAAGCATAGTGAACGTTTTATACATACCAGGGGCTTCCTCTAGCCCCATGCGCACTTATCGATCCCACGCTGCCGTCCTCAGTCTTCTCGCTCTTTGGTACCAGATCCCGTAACTTCAGCCAGTCGCGGCCAGTCTGAGCATGCACAGTGCGCTCTCTCCAGTGGAGAGTAGTACTACGCACATGCAGCACTATTCTCAGCCAGAGAGAGGGCACTGCCCATGCGTAAAACTGTCTGCGACTGGCTGAAATTATGGGACCTGGTACTGAAGAGGGAGAAGACTGAGGACGGCGGTGTGGGAGCGATAAGTGCACATGGGGCTGGAAGAAGTTACAGGACTCGGTACCGGAGCAGGAATAGGCTGAGGACAGGGGTGTGGGAACGACTCCTGCAGATGGGGCTGAAGGAAGCCCCAAGTATGTATAAAACATCCACTGTTTCACCTCTGGTTTCCTTTATATTTAAAAATATAATAAAAATGGGGGATCGGGCATGTATTAGGTGCAGTCCTGGGCTGAACCGCAGCGGAGGATTTCTTTAAAAAGGCGGGGGACAGAGGAGAAAGGAAGGGGGGGGGGGGGTGATTTGCATGAGGACTCATAACACATCATTCAGACACACGTACATCACACAGACATCAGACAGGCACACACATCACACAGACAGACAACACACATACACACACATCACATAGACACGCGCATCAGGCAGACACATCACACACACATGCCATACATATACACACTGGCTGCATTCATACAAACACAGCACCTCTCATACAGCAGCACCGCGTATCTGCTGCCTGTTATAGCTTCAGCTCCTCCACGTGTCTCAGTCTCTGTGTCTCTCTCTCCTTCTCCGGCAGCAGTGCTCATTTTCTTGGGGGAGGGGCACTGGACATTCCTCTGAACACTGAACTGTATAAGTGTTATGTCAGCTCTGCAGTCAGGGGGGGGGGGGAGGCAGGAGTCTGTGTACTTCCAGCAGGAGGAAGAACAGGCTGTAGCCTAATCTCATTTAGTATATGCATTATGATAACATCGACCTGTTATCTCCCCCTCTGCTCTTGTAGTTCAGTCCACATAAAAAAAAAAAACGAGCAGATACATTGCCGGTAAAACAAATTTTCCGGCAGCAGCTTTGTACTCAAATTTCCGGCTGTGCCGGCCAGGTACCGTCCGGGTGGCAACCCTATAGGTAGCAGGGTATAGGGGCCTTCAGTACAGGTAGCAAGATATATGTGCCTTCAGTATAGGTTGCAGCGTATAGGGGCCTTCAGTATAGGTAGCAAGGTATAGGTGCCTTCAATATAGGTAGGTAGGTAGGTAAAGGGGCCTTCAGTATAGGTAGCAGAGTAAAGGGCCTTCAGTATAGGTAGGTAGGTATAGGGGCCATCACATAGGTAGGTAGGTATAGGGGCCATCACATAGGTAGGTAGGTATAGGGGCCTTCACGTAGGTAGCCCTGTGCTCCCCCAACCCCCCCCCCCCCCCCACGCCTCCTCCGCTAGCCCCCCTTGCATAAATAAGTACGCACTCAACTTCCCCGTGGAGTGCAGAGTGGCAGACCTCTTCCTTACTTCCCTGTTCCCCCTAGTGGCCAGACCGGCTTTTACTGATGATGTAATAGCAAAAGCCAGTCACTTGGGAAAACAAGAAAGTCAGCGTGAGGTCTGCCGCTCTGCACTCCGCTCTGTATAGGTGAGCAGATACTTTTTAACTATGCAGGGAGCGAGCGGACGAGGCGCGGGGGGACGGAGGAGGACGAGGGTGAATGGGGGAGCGGCGGATGCGCAGGGACACAGCATCGGGATTCAGCGAGCGGTAAATGGCGTTTGGATTTGAATCCACGAATCCAGAATATTTCCCAATATTCGAGGGATTTGTGGGTTCGCCGGATTCGTCATCCCATCCCTAGTGTAAACTAAAATACGGACCTGTTGAGTTGGCAGTTGCTGTCGTAGCTGAAGGCACATTTCATGATGGAGTCCAACGTCATGAGGCTCACGTGATGGAAGAGCTCCACTGGCTTCTTGTCTGAGACCAGCTTCTCCCATTTGTCCTAATCAAGAACAAATCAAATTAACTGTCTAGTTTTTACAGGTTCCAATGGATTACCCTACATGCCAAGCTTTCTATAACCTATTGCATATAATAACTTTTAAGGTGAAACTGAAGTGATGAAAAATAAAGCCAGATGCTCCCCTATGGAGAGGGAAGGCTGTGGATCCTATTGAGCCTTCAGTGTCCCTTCTCAGTCCCCTTGCTCCACTGCTGTCAACCCATTGCATATATTTGACCAACTGGTCAGATATGCCTTGAGTGACCATCAGAAGACTTTGGGAGCACTAGAGGAGCCAGTCAGTCAGATATATATATACCGTATATACTCACATATAAGCCAACTCGTGTATAAGTGATTGACTCGTGTATAAGCCCCCTGCCCAGTATAGCCCACTCCACAGTAGCCAGATGTGCCTCCAGTACAAGTCATCCTACCTCCCCATAGTCAGATGTGCCCCAAGCAGGATACAGCTGTGTCTCAAAACACCACTAGATGGCGTCATAGGTATGAAACACAGCGAATGCCACACAGGAAGAATTCCTGATCATTGCATTGCTGGCATGTTGCTTGCACGCTCTGCTCCACAAGCCAGGGGACACAGTTAGTGTTAAGCAGTGCACTCTGCACGCTATGTTGCAGGGGATGGCGGCACGGACACAGGAGTGAGCCAGCTGACAAGAGCAGGATCACTAGTGCAAGATCCTTACGCTCCTTTGTCAGTAAGAAAACCTGCTCCACTATCCGTTCTGCTCCACTGACTCGCATATAAGCCAAGGGGGTAACTTTTGAGCACATTTTTGTGCTGAAAATTAGGCTTATACACGAGTATATAATTTATATAGCATTTTTTGGCATATGAGACACTCCAGACTACCTAGGTTTAGAGGGCAAACACAAGGGGAAAAACATACTAAACCTGGTTCGTCCATGGTCCAAGAGCTTGTAGATGGTCTCCTCCAATTCTTGGGTCCCCCTTGTACCTCATGCGTCCTCCATGTGTCCTCCTGTACTCCTGTGTCCTCCATGTGTCCCATTCTTTCCCTATGTCCCCTGTGTGTCCTCTTTTGTCCCCCCCCCCATGTGTTCTCCTCTGTCCCCCATTTGGCCTTCTCTGCCCCCCCCCCCCCTTCTGTTTTCCTCTGCTCCCCTGTGTATAGCTATCTTCAGTGGCAGCACTGCTCATCTCATCCAGTGGCCCCAGCGGCAAACAGATACCTCTCCTCTCTCTCACTGTTTCCCTAGTACATCATCGCATCATCAGCAGAAGCCGGCACTAGGGGTGCACTGAGAGAGAGGAGAGGTCTCTGATCAGTGTCTGATAGGTCTCTGCATCTGATAGATCTCTGATAATGCTGGATGAGGTGAGCCGTGCTGCTGATAACTAAACATTGGGAGAGGAGGAGGACACAGTGAAAATACAAGGAGTCAGTGGCGTAACTAGCAATAGTCATAGCAGCCATAGCAGATTCTATAGGGCCCTGCAGCAGAGGGGGCTAAGGTGGTATTCAATGTATTCACCATTACCTTTCCTGTGTTTCTCCAGCCTCTGACTTTGTCTCAGTGCCCATGAACTACTACTGTTAATTGCATGAGAATGTAAATTGCCCAGTTAACTCATATCTATACGGTAGGGGAAGGCGGCATTGCTTAAAAGTGTCTACATCTGAGAGCCCCATGAAAGTTTTCCTATGGGTGATGATCTCTATGATCTCTAGCTATGCCACTGCAAGGAGACCCCAAAATTGCTTAGAATCAGGGGTTCGTATCGGCGGGTGTTCATAAGTCAGGTACCCCATGTATTTGGTATATAAGACCTTTTTCTCCCCATTTTTGGCAGAGAAAAATTGTGTCTTATATGCCAAAAAAGTATATATATATATATATATATATATATATATATATATATATATATATATATATATATTGTAACCCAACCCAATTTTGAAGTTTGCCCACTTGACAGACCAATAGAGGCTATTCCTTCCATTTCCCCATTAAGGTGCTTCTCCTTACCAGCATGATATTAGTGCAGTCTGACATGACTTTGACATACGGCTTCAGGACATCATAGTGGAACCCCGGAGTGAGCAGCCGGCGGTGCTGGAACCACTTCTGTCCATCCAGCACCAGTAACCCTTTCCCTGCAGGACAGAATCACAGTACAGAGATCAGAGCTATGATTCAAAGAGTGAAATCTCCCAGTTCCATTTCATGTATGTTTTTGAATTAAACATTTTTTGGTATTTGAAGAATTGAAAAATAAACAAGGAATGCATAAACCCTAAGGGCCCTTTTCCACTACGGCGTTTGCGATGGCTAAATCGCAAAACCGCAAACCGCTAGTGATTTTTCAAATCGCTACGGTTTGCTTTTAACATAGGAATCGCGGTAGGTCATTTCCACTACCGCGATTCGTTTTTTACCCGATCGCGATCGCGCGGCGGAGCGATTATTGCCGCGATTTTGCTATGCAGTGCATAGCATAGCAAAATCGCGATTGCAAACGTCGGGAAATCGCCGGTAATTTTTTACCTTTTGCGATTCAGCAATCGCTAGCGTTCAGCGTGAAAGCTAGCGACTGCTAGTGGAAAAGGGCCCTTAACGATAAAAATTGTAAGGCTAGGTTCCTACTTGAGCTGGACCTCCAATGGCCATCATCGGGAGCGGACAGTGTAATATCTGCTCCGATGGTCCGTTGTGGTCCAGTTGGTGCAGAGAACAGACGCGCTTCCACAAAAGGCTATATAGGAAATGCATCCACTCTCTGGGAAAAAAATAACAGACCGCACAAGAGTTTCTCCAACTTACCCCAACAGATCCAATGGATCCATTGCAGACTAACAAGTGTGAATGGACCCGATTTATAAAATATAAAATAGGACCTGCTGTCAAGTGCCAATTTTACAACGTGGTAAAATGGACAAAAAAAACGTTAGTTTTGTGCTAGAGTGGGAAGGGATGTAATTTAAATTTGTTAAAGGTCCATTATTATTATAAATATATTTTCATTTAAAATTTTTCGTTTTTTGGCAATCTTATTGGCAATACAAACATACTGTACAAGATGTGAAAATAGCTAATTGCTCAATCTCCATAATCAATGTAATTTTGATCTAAAATTAAGGAACAACCTTTATAAAAATCTGATTTGCAAATAATGACTCAATTCAATTAGAGATTTTTTTTTTCCATCGTGGTCAAAGTACATCCTGTAGGAATAGAGTGTGTAAATGGAAATCTAAATTAAACTGATTTAGTAACTCTCCCTCTCTGATTTTTTTTTCATTTTTATTTAAAGATTAAAAGATTTAAAGTGAACCAGAGACGAAGCACCCTCATGTATTTTACCATAAATATCAGTGGGAACATTAGAGAAAACACCTACCCTGCTCTCTGTTTCATCCTTCACTGCTCAGCTTGCTTGTTATCAGCCCTGATAAAATCCCCGACTGAGCATTCAGTCTGGCTTTGCTCAGGAATCATTATAGCTGTCTTCTCTGATGTCTTTTCAAGCCCAAGCCTGCCCCCTTCTGGTTCTACTTTCCCCTTTCTGTATACTTGCAGCTGCTAATGTAAGGGTATATTGAAAAACATTTTTTTTATCTATATTTGTTATCAGAAGAGGTTTTTAGAAATGGTGATTTCACTTTGCGCACAGCCCACTAAATAATATGCTTTTTTCATGAACTGTGTTTTGCATGCAGTTTTAGTAAAAAAAAAATGCACACCAGAGTGGCGAAAATACCGGGGATAGTATTTAAAAAAAAAAAACTATTGGGGGATATGTTTATTTTGTGCCAAAGTGTTCATCATTGGTTTCCTTTAACACGAACTGAATTTTCAAAGCAGAAACTTACAAATTGGAATTTTGCAGAATCCCAAAATGAAATCTCATCATTGTTCTGCATTAGGGATTTATATCCTAGGTTTTCAGGGGGTACTTTGTTTTTTTTGTAAACAAAAGATAAAATCATAAATAGATACATTCACATCAATATTTTATCAGTTAGTTAAAAACCATAAGAGAATGTTTGAAAAGCATTTAAACACATTTATGGCATATTCCTAAAAAATATGCATGTGTCCATCGGTATTTAACTACTTCCTACCCCTCCACTCCCCTCCACCTCCTTTGCAGCATGCGTGCAGCCGTGCACGTGAGTACATGAGCATTTCTGCCAAATGGAAGCTTATAAAACATCTTATTTGCACTAATTAGTGCAAAAATAGGATGTTTTAAAACATCCATTTTGCATTAACCTTCCTGGCGTTCGGGGTAAGCCGCGCAGGAGGTTTTCTCAGGCCCTGCTGGGCCGATTTGCTTAATTTTTTTTGCTGCACGCAGCTAGCACTTTGCTAGCTGCGTCAGCACACCGATCGCCGCCGCCCCGCGCTCGATCGCCGCTATCTGTCGCACCGCGCTGCCCCCCCCAGACCCTGTGCGCTGCCTGGCCAATCAGTGCCAGGCAGCGCTGAGGGGTGGATCGGGACTCCCAATGACGTCACGACGTCGCTGACGTCATCCCGCCCCGTCGCCATGGCGACGGGGGAAGCCCTCTAGGAAATCCCGTTCTTTGAACGGGATTTCCTGATCGGAGATCGCTGAAGGCGATTGAAGCGGGCGGGGGGATGCTACATGATCGCTACATGGGCTCGCTACATGATTTAAAAAGAAAAAAAAAACTGCTGCGCTGCCTCCTGGCGGAATTTATTAGACCGCCAGGAGGGTTAAAGGACATCTGAAGTGAAAATAAACTAATGAGATAAACCATTGGATCTATCCTCCTTCTCCTAAAAATGACTTTTTTTAAGATATCCCACAGTCTTATTTTATATTTAAATCAGTGGTCAGACGAAATTTCGCATCAAAATTCGAAATAACTTGTCGTAATTGTTATGCAAAGTTTCTGTGGAAATCGTAATTAATTCCGCAGATAATAACAATCTTTCATAATTTTGCGTAATTTTTGCGGAATTTCGTGAAATTTGATGACAACTTTGGCGGTTAATAGCAAAGCCCCCATACATGCTATTGCTACCAAAATTGCTACGTACAGTGGGATGCGAAAGTTTGGGCATCCTTGTGAATTTTCATGACTTCACTTTTCCTGTATAAATCGTTGGTTGTTACAATAAAAAATGCCAGTTAAATATATCATATAGGAGACACACACAGTGATATTTGAGAAGTGAAATTAATTTTATTAGATTTACGGAAAGTGTGCAATAGTTGTTTAAACAAAATTAGGCAAGTGCATAAATTTGGACACCACAAAAAATAAATGAAATCAATATTTAAATTTAGTAGATCACCCTTTTGCAGAAATTACAGCCTCTAAACAATTCCTGTCGGTTCCAATGAGAGTCTGGATTCTGGTTGAAGGTATTTTGGACCATTCCTCTTTACAAAACATCTCTAAGGTTTGATGGCTTCCGAGCATGGACAGCTCTCTTTAACTCACACCACAGATTTTCAATGATATTCAGGTTTGGGGACTGAGATGGCAATTCCAGAATTGTTCCTCTGCATGAATGCCTAAGTGGATTTTGAGCAGTGTTTAGGGTCGTTGTCTTTTTGAAATATCCAGCCCCGGCGCAGCTTCAGCTTTGTCACTGATTCCTTGGTCTCCAGAATCTGCTGATACTGAGTAGAATCCATGCGTCCCTTAACTTTTACAAGATTCCCAGTCCCTGTACTGGCCACACAACAACAGCATGATGGAACCACTACCATATTTTTTACTGTAGGTAGCAGGTGTTTTTCTTGAAATGCTGTGTTGTTTTTCCTTCATGCATAACGCCCCTTGATATGCCCAAATAACTCAATTTTAGTTTCCTCAGTCCACAGCACCTTATTCCAAAATGAAGCTGGCTTGTCCAAATGTGCTTTACCATACCTCAGGCGGCTATGTTTGTGCTGTGGGCGGAGAAAATGCTTCCTCTGCATCACTCTCGCATACAGCATCTCCTTGTGTAAAGTGTGCAGAATGGTTAAACGATGAACAGTGACTCCATCTGCAGCAAGATGATGTTGTAGGTCTTTGGTGCTGGTCTGTGAGTTGACTCTGACTGTTCTCACCATTCACCGCTTCTGTCTAGCTGAGATTTTTCTTGGTCTGCCACTTCAAGCCTTAACTTGAACTGAGCCTGTGGTCTTCCATTTCCTCAATATGTTCCTAACTGTGGAAACAGACAGCTGAAATCTCTGAGACAACTTTCTGTATCCTTCCCCTAAACCATGATGGTAAACAATCTTTGTCTTCAGGTCATTTGAGAGTTGTTTTGAGACCCCCATGTTGCTACTCTTCAGAGAAATGTAAAAGAGGAGGAAAACTTATATACTCTTTCTCATAATTGGATTCACCTGTGTATGTAGGTCAGGGGTCGCTGAGCTTACCAAGCTAATTTGAGTTCCAATAATTAGCTCTAAAGATTTTGGAATCAATAAAATGACAACAGTGCCCAAATATATGCACCTGCCTAATTTTATCTAAACAATTAATGTTCACTTTCTGTAAGTCCAATAAACTTCATTTCAATTCTCAAATATCACTGTGTGTGTCTCCTATGCGGTATATTTAACTGACATTTTTATATCGTAACAACCAACGATTTATACAGGAAAATCATGACGATTAACAAGGTTGCCTAAACTTTCGCATCCCACTGTATGTAAAAAAAGAAAATAATTTTTCAAAAAGACTTTATAGATTTTAAGAAAATTGATTTTAAAAATGCAAAGAAAAATGGATTTTAAACTGTCATTTTTCTGAGTTTAAAAACCAATTTTTCTTTGCATTTTTAAACCCGATTTTCTCAAAAACTACAAGGTATTCTCCTTAATATATATAGCAATTTTGGTGTCAAATGGAAGCTTTGCTATTAACTGCTAAAGTCGGCATGAAATGTCGCAAAATTACGCTAAATTACAAATGACTATACAAAATCAATTGAGCTTAGGCGTAATTCAGAGAATTTATGCAAAATTTTGCATAATTGTAATTAGCTGATTACAATTATCACTAATGTAAATCTATTTTTTAAGTTTTTCCTGTTCCATTGTCTCTGCTCAATGACACGTTCATAGAAGTATACCAGAGCTCAAATCTATGAATTATTGACCCTTTATTAATCTTGTTCCTGCTCTCAGAAGCCATTTACTGACCGGAAAGAGTTTTATGGCTCTAATTCCTTATCAGTGAGGGTTATGCTATAGTCTGACCCAGTCTGACCCGGTCCCGACCTGGACAGAGACTGTCACTTGCATACCTGATGTTTAACTCTATTCGACGGAGAAAGAAAAAAAGAAACACAGCATAGTTATTTGTGTGCTAGGCACTGTACATACCCATGTCTATCTCATCATGTCACATGTCACCTTGGTTGTCCTTTAAGTGGTTAAGATGATGTTACCCTGTTTTTGTAGATGCACTTGTTGTGGGTGTGAAGATTATGGTGGCCACACAGGATTTATGACCCTTGTGAGATGTGCCCCCAGACTGTGAGGGCCACTAGGTGTAGGCAATGGTAAGGGTGGGAACATTGGGGGCCCCATCAAAGTTTCACTGGGGGGGCCCCATGATTTGTAGTTACCATATATATTCACAAATAAGCCGACCCGCGTATAAGCCGAGGTACCCACTTTTCCCTCAGAACTCAGGAAAAAGTGATTGACTCACTTATAAGCCCCCTCCACAGTATAGCCCCCTCTACAGTGGCCAGATGTGCCTCCAGTACAAGTCATCCAACCTCCCCATAGCAAGATGTGCCCCAAGGAAGATAGAGCTGTGTCTCAAGATGCCATTAGATGGCGTCATAGATGAGACACAGCGATTACCACACAGGAAGAATCCCCCATAATAACACCACTGACACATTGCTTGCACGCTCCGCTCCACAAGCCAGGGGACACAGGTAGTCTTGAGCAGCAAACTCTGCACACCATGTTGCATGGGATGAGGGGCACGGACACAGCAGTGAGTCAGCTCACAAGAGCTAGTGCAAGATCCTTACTCTCCTCTGCCAGTAACAAAACCTGCTCCAATGATTTTGCTGTATTCAGAACAAGTGCACACTACATGTTACGGATATTACATCCTTCCTCAGGTTATACACCTGAGGAAGGATGTAATATCCGTAACATGTAGTGTGCACTTGTTCCGAATACAGCAAAATCATTGCAGCCATTTGTGTGCCGTCTCTTGCATTTATTGGTAATTTTCCGAAGCCGTAGGAGCAATCCGGCTGAGACAGGGCACCGGCCAGTTACAGGTCCAGGGGACCCAACACACTAGTTCTCCAGGCATCTACTGTTGGTGGATTACCAAACCTGCTCCATCTGTTCTGCTCCACTGACTCGCATATAAGCCGACTCCACTCCACGGACTCGCATATAAGCCGAGGGGGTAACTTTTCAGCACATTTTTTGTGCTAAAAAATTAGGCTTATACGCAAGTATAAAAGGTACTTCCCTACATACATATCTGACATAATAATGGTGAGAAACACTGATTTCTACCGGATTCTGAACACAGTGTGAAGTTGCAAGTGGATCTGAACACAGTGTGAATTCATATCCATTGCCCACATACGGAAACTATAGCCTTGATTTCAATAAGATACTTCCGATTTGTGTGCAAATAAATAATAAATTGCGACTGCATACATTTTCCAGACATCACATACAAATCCCGTTGCTGTGCATGTCTATGGCACGAATTGGCAGCAGCACGGTGTGCATCTTGGAAATGGGTGCAGCCATTCAGTGAAACTGGGTCTTAGAGCAGAAGAAGATCTTCAAGCCATCAAGCAACATTATCAATAAAGGTGGCAGCATGGCTTTCCCTACAGGTTTCTTCTAACCCTCACACTAACCATTTTTTTAAAGAGAAACCATAACAAAGAATAGAACTTCATCCCAATCAGTAGCTGATACCCCCTTTCCCATGAGAAATCTATTCATTTTCTCAAACAGATCATCAGAGAGCTCTGTATGGCTGATATTGTGGGGAAACCCCTCCCACAGTGTGATGTCAGGACCGTGGATCTGACATCACTCTGTGGGAGCTTTGTTGCGTTGTGGGAAATAACAGCTGTTTACAGTTAAATGTCACCATGTGATAAATGTCAGAATGTAAATCAGGGAGAGGAAAGATTTTACAATGGGCAGACACTGACTAAATCATTTATACATAATTATTGTAAAAATGAAGCACTTTTTTATTACATTATTTTCACTGGAGTTCCTCTTTAACACACAAGATAATGTTTACATTGTGAGCACACTAACCTTAACCCTATAACACTATTACATACCAATCCATTGTGTCATGAAGTAATAGGCAAAATTGTCCTTTGGATCTGTAAAAAGGAAAAAGATCAGTTCAATATTTTTGGGAACTTGACATGCACGACACAATCTCCTGACTTTTCCCCTAGGTGATATTTTTACACCTTGTCATAAAATGCCTTACCTATCCAGCTACAGTGGAAAGTGGGCGGGCACATGTGTCATATGTCAGTTGGAGACCCATGAGCAGTGGGCGGGCTGGCAGCCACTTGTAGCCTGCTCGCTATCTGCACACTACTCTGGGCATGCGTGGATTACCTCAAAAGCACCAGCCAATGAGACCTATGCTTTCTGTGTAAGCTGCTGCCTGATCACTGAGGGAATAGCATGTCATCTATGACTTGCTTGTGCATGGCTGCAACGCTACAGTATCATCCAGGATGCACAGAAATGTGGACAGAGGAACACACTATCAGTACTGTACCTGCATTGACTAGTGAGACCTATGCTTCCTGTGCAAGCTGCTGCATGATTATTTCAACCAAATCCCTGCATATTGAGCACTGTGCATTGGGATCTAGCTTAACCATTTAAGCCTTTTAGACGTAGCTGCTACATCCAAAATGGTGCTGCCGCGCTGCTTCACGATCCCGTGGACGATTGTGTGCGCCTGACGGCAATCTTTCTAAGTGTTACGCCCCCTCTGCACTTCCTGTAAGTGTGTAAGTGTTGCAGGACCAAAAAAAAAAAAAAAAATTTCACTGTGGCCATCTTGAGGCCAAATAGTAAAACTGCATGTACATAATTTTTTAAAAAATAAATATACATGCACTTACATTAAAATTAACATAAAAACATTAACATAACATAAAAATACCCAAATAAAATTTGTAATAAAAAAAAAATTACAATAAAAAAAGCATAAATAGTTACCTAAGGGTCTGAACTTTTTTAATATGCATGTCAAGAGGGTATATTACTATTATTTTTTTAATTATAAGTTTATAAATCGGGATGGACGCAAAACTGAAAAAATGTACCATTATTTCCAAATAAAATATTGGCGCAATACATTGTGATAAGGACTTAATTTAAATGGTGTAATAACTGGGACAAATGGGCAAATAAAATACATGGGTTTTAACTATGGTAGCATATATTATTTTAAAGCTATAATGGCCAAAAACTGAGAAATAATAATTTTATTTCCATTTTTTTCTTAATATTCCTGTTAAAATGCATTAAGAAAAAATAATTGTTAGCACAATGTACCACCCAAAGAAAGCCTAATTGGTGATGTCAAAAACAAGATATAGATCAATTATTTTTTATAAGTAGTGATAAAATTATTGGCGAATGAATCAGGGGTGAAAATTGCTTGGATGCATAAGGTGCAAAACAACTGAAGGCTGAAGTGGTTAGACACTGTTTGTGCTCGAGAAAAGATGACTCCCAATTATTGACTGAATTAAGATGCAGTACTATAGTATACTTTATGTGCTTGAGTATGGCAAGTGATGATAGTAATCTGCTAATTGTAATTATGCTACATTTTACATAATCATTCACAATTACGGCCATACGTAATTACGGTTTGGACATTCAATTGATTTTGCTTAATCCATTCACAATTTCCCATCATTACACAAAATTTAATGTAATTTTGTGCCAAATTTAATAGTTAATAGCAAATCTGCTATCATCACCAAAATTGCTACGTTTGTTAAGGGGAATTGTGGGAACCAAAAAAAAATAATTTTTCAGAAATAACTTTTTTTTGAGAAAATTGATTTTAAAATTACAAAGGAAAAACGTTTTTGTAAACTCAAAACGACAGTTTAAAAACTATTTTTAACGATTTTCAAAACCGATTATCTCAAAATCTGCAACTGTTTTTTTCTTTTTTTACTTTTTCCCTATAACAATTTTAGTGATAATAGCATGTATGCGGAGCTAAAGTCGGCATGAAATTAAATGAAAATTACACAACATTGCTATCCCTGATTATGTTTACATACATACCGTAATTAATTAAGATTTTTCCAAAATTTCACATTACGACTTTGTATTGCAATTGTGAATTACAATGCAAAATTACGTTTTTGCGAAATTTGTGCTTATCACTAGGGACAATTTCTGATATAGTAAACTTCTGATATAGTTAACTACTTTCTCCCGGTCCCTTGGCGTATACTATAAAGGGATTTTATTGTACCTATGCATATGTTTTTCAAACAAAATACTAATTCTTGCTTGCAAATAAAGTTTTAGCTCCACAGCCTCTCATAAAGTAATAAGCTGAATCGGTACCTTGTCTGGACAGGATGGCTTTAACATAGATTGAGTCACCCACAGTCAGAGTAGCAAAGAAACTTCCCAGCCAGATCGGAAAAACATTGTTATATTTTCGTGCATAATCTTCTAAAATATCGAAATCTTTCCCATCTCTTTTAAACTGTGGACACAAGACACATACACACAAAATGTATAGCTTTATGGCAATGAGGTTAGGATGACACAAATTACTTTAGTAGCAGCCAATCAAATTTCATGCTGGTTAAGAATCCTTAAAGAGGAACTGTTGCGAAAAGCTTTACATGTAAAACACATAAAAATAAGAAGTACATTTTCCCTAAGTAAAATGAGCCATAAATTACTTTTCTCCTATGTTGCTGTCACTTACAGTAAATAGTAGAAATCTGACAATACCGAGAGATTTTGGACTAGCCCATCTTCTCATAGGGGGTTCTCAGGGTTTTCTTTATTTTTAAAAGCACTTAGTGAATAGCTGTTGCTCCGTCCAACTGCCAAAATAGTGTACAGCGAGCAGGGAGAGACTGGCCAGCATCTTTATATAAATGTTTTTCAGGGAATGTCTTTATAAATAATACAGGCCATGCTGAGAATCCCCTATGGAGTGATATAGACTAGCCCAAAACCTGTCGGTAATGTCAGATTTGTATTACTTACTGTAAGTGACAGCAACATAGGAGAAAAGTAATTTATGGCTCATTTTAATCTGGGAGAAATGTACTTCTTATTTGCATGTGTTTTAAATTATAAGATTGTTGCGACCATACCTCTTTAAAGAGACACTGAAGCGGAAAGAAAATTATGATATACTGAATTGGTTGTGTAGTACAGCAAACAAATAAAGCATTAGGAGCAGAGACATAAGTCTAATATTTGTTCCAGTACAGGAAGAGTTAAGAAACTCCACTTGTTATCTATGCAAATGGTCTTTGAGTTCCATGACTTTGAAAGTGGCAGAGAGCTCTGACTTCTGATTAGGTTATCTCAGCTGTATTGTGTTTTTCTTTTGCAGAGAATAGTTCAGGACAGTTCAAAAGTTCACTGCCTGTTCTATAAAAACATTTAGAATGCTGAATAATGTGTAAACTGCAAAGATTAGAGAAGGATGCAATGTCTATAACTGAAAATAAAAATATGAGATTATTTTTTTTTTTTTGCTACCAATGTTCTAGTAATTATCCGTACTACACAACCAATTCGAAAAACTCTGTGCTATCTGTTTGAATCTTAAAAACGTGAGTGCAATATGAGTTTATAAGGAATAAATGTGAAACGGTTTTACACTATGTTGAGTATTTTTACTGAGGATATGGTGATTTGCGCTGAATGAGGAACATTGTGGTGAAGACATCAGGAATCTGCCAGGGAGGTGGCGGACGACCCAATAACGGTCTCAAGCAGGGGCGTTGCTAGCCCCAAAGATCAGTGGCACATGCCCCAGATCTATACTGGGCTGCCCCGGATGTCCCCCGGATGTCAGCTGTGGCGCCTCAATGACGGTTATGCTGGGAGCTGTGGTGCATCAATCGGGAGTGTTCTGGGTGCTGTGGTAGCCTACTAGGTGTTGTGGTGCCATGCTGGGCGCTATGATGCCTTTATTCGGGCATGCAGGGAGCTGTGTTCATCCAACATTTTTCTGGGCAGAGCTACTTAGACCACTGTTAGGTACGTGTACATTTAGCTCCACCCATGACCACACCCACATTCTGGTGCATGGCCACAACCATTTTCCTTCTGGAGTGCCCAAAAGTGCCCAGATGTCTTAGGATCCTAGCAACGCCCCTGGTCTCAAGGCTGCATCTGATCCGTCAGTTGATCTCAGAGGACGGTGAGTCCCTTTTTAAGGGTGTGGTGGAGGTTTT